>NW_021615550.1:8513-14809 GCF_004785775.1 Grammomys surdaster
GTTTCCTTTATACAGCACAAGTGGATTATAGTTTGCAAACCTGAAAACAGTTGGACATCAATAAAGTCAATACAGGAATTGAAATTTTTGCAGTTGTATTTTTGGCTTCATTTGAAGGAGTATCATCACTGTGAAGTTTTGAAATGTTTGTATACATCCTATGATGTTGTCCATATTTGATCTCATGTTAAGCTTTTATTTGATGCTGGAATGAATTATGAATTTTAGAGAGTTCAGGAAGTGAAATGGACATTTAGGATTCTGAGCTTTGTTGAGTCTGGACTAGACTATGTGTATTTTGGCATTGGATAGTTTCTAAGGTCGTTTGGCTTTGTATAGCCCCCATACTCTCATTGGTTTGCACAAGCAAATTAGTTCCAGGGAATGGCTTTGATTATTTCACTATCTTTAACTTACAAGAATTTAGCACTAATCAGATATGTGGCCTTACTGAGGATGGGGACACTTTGTCATAGGAAGTGTGTCACAATGTGGGTTTCATAAAAATCTCAGGTCAGGCCAACTTCGTTAAAACCATCCTTCTGGCAGCCTGTGGGACAGAATAATCTGCCTTCCTTGGCACCTTTAGCACTATTTCTTTCTAAATGCTGCCCTCATTTCTCCCTTAGTGATAATAGAAGGAGTCTTTAGACTGTAAGTCAGTCCAAATTCACTATCATTCTAAATAGGAGTTGTCTTACTCATGGGATCTCTTCATTGTGATGAATACTTAACTAACAAAGATGTGGGTACCAGAGACTGGGTTATCATTGTGATAGGTCTGTCCATGTTTTTGTTTGTAGGAAATTAGATTCTGGCAGTTTGGATGCTTAAATGTAGCTTAGTATGCTGAATTATTAGCCACAGGACAGAGTGGTGCTAAGAGTTATTTTAGCTAAAGGGGCTTGGCTCAGTAGATTTCAGAGGATAGGAATATTATTATGAGTCTTAGAAAAAAATTCTTTTTTCATTTTTGTGAGAAATAGGACTCCCTTATGCCCTTGTCTTAAGATTTTTCTGGTTTGTAACTTAAAGCGATATTGATTAATAGCATTATGAAAGAGAGCCTCAAAGAGACCTAGATTAGAGTTTGTTTTGTGGTTCACTCTCATGGGGAACATTTTGAAGAAATATGGTAAACTGAGAATCGAAACCTCAAAATGTACGAGGTCATATTTAGGGTTCACAAATATATATCAGGAAGCAGATTGGATCTTAAATCAAATGTCCACGGATATTAAATCGAAGTAACTGAGAATTGACCTGAGGGCAATATCCACCCCAACTTGGCATTCTGTTTGTGGATCTTCAGTTGATTAAGGGCTGGTTTATATTATGTAGACATTTTAATGCTGAGGTTCCTTTTTTTCATTTTTACAGAAGGTGATATAATTCTGGTTCAAATGGCCAAGGCATGGATGGGATGGCTGCTGTCTGTTGTCATGATGACTACAAATGTAGTGAACCAAAATCCATAAATGGAAGATAAATAAGAGATCTATATCCTGAGGCTAGAAAACAGAGGTTTTTGATCTGTAACATGACACGGGATTCACAAGCTTTGGTTAGAGATCTTGAGAATACTGGCTGTAGTATTCTTAATTTCCTCTTCTATTTAATAAAAATTAGAAGCATTTTGATGTCTTCTCACTGAAAACTACAGTATTCTCCCAGACTTTTTCTAGAAATTGACAAATATAATTCATTTCCCAGTGAAGATTTTTCATTATGTTAACGTATTTCTTGATAATAATAATATACGTTATATTTGCTTGTTTTTTTTAAGCTAAACTTTTATCATTTTTTCTGGAATTTCATACTTTATGATACATGTCTTTGTTGAAAATTAAATTTAGATAAATGATTTTTCAATTGTTTTCTTCACAGTGCTTATTAATGTAAGTACTATTTAGTGTTCTTTGTTTTTCTTAATACCTTTTGACATTCCAATCTCCATTACAGTCAAATGATTTCAAATGGATTTATTTATCTTGTATTTTTGAAAGATACCTCTTCCTGTACTCTGTGCCTCCATCTTTACCACCCACTGATATATTCCTCCAGTTTTCATCAACACTTGACTCAAATCCTTCAATAAAATTTAATCTATTTCCTATTGCCATGGAGACCCATAAGTCTCCCCCACCCCCTGACCTGTCTTTAGCCCTCCTTATTTTGCCTAGGCTGTCTGGATCTGAGGATTATAGCATGATTTTCCTTATTTTATAGCTAATGTACAAATATAAGTTAGTACTTATAATGTTTGTCTTTCTGGTTACCTGTCTGTCTTTATTTCTGTCTCACTTAGTATAATCTTCTCTAGTTCCATCCATTTTTCTGCAAATTTAAAGATGTCATTATTTCTAACCACTGAGTAGTATTTCATCGTGTAAGTGTGCCACTTATTCTTTATACATTTATTTATTCATAGTTGAGAAATATCTAGATTGTTTACAGTTTTTGGTCATTATGAATAAAACTATAATGAAGATGTTTGAACAAGTGTCCTTGTGGTAATATGGAGAGTTTTCTGGGTATATGCTCAAGAGTGATATAGCTGTGCCTTCAAGCAGAACAATTTCCAATAATCTGAGGAACAATCATGTTGATTTTCATAGTGGCTGTACTAGTTTGCTCTTCCACTAGCAATTGAGAAGTGTTCCTCTTGTTTCAAATCATTGCCACCTTGTGCTGTCCCTTGGGGCTTAAACTTAGGCATTCTGATAGGTGTTAGATGGAATCAGCAAATAGTTCTAAATTGCATTCTCCTGATGGTTAGAGATGTTGAGCACTTTTAAAGCATTTCTAGGCAATTTAAATCATCTAGAGAATTCTCTATTGAGATAATGTATCCCATTTTCAATGGTATTGTTGGATTTGTTGATGTCTGGTTTCTTGAGTCCTTTATATATATTGGAAATTAGCATTCAGTCAGATATGGAGCTGATGAAAATCTTTTCCCATTCTGTGGGGTACTGTTTTTGTCATTTTGGTGTTGTTCTCTGCCTTACCGAATCTTCTCTGTTTCACAAGCTCCCATATATTTAATGTTGTTCTTAATAATGCCTCTGCTCTCAGTGGTCTGACAGGAAGTTGTCTTCTGTACCAGTAAATCCAAGATAATCCTGACCTTCTTTTTGATTAGGTTTAGTGTATTTGTTTATGTTGATATAGTTAATCTACTTGGACTTGAGTTTTGTTGAATTTGAGAGGTATGGCTTAATTGGCATTCTTCTATATGCTGGCATCCAGTTAGACTAGCACCACTTGTTAACGATGCTTTCTGTTTTCTATTGTGTATTTCAAGCTTCTGTGTTACACATTAGTTTCCATATGTGTATGGATTTATGTCTAGACATCAATTCAATTTCATTGATCAACTGATCTGTTTTTATGCCAATACCACACCATTTTTGTTCCTATAGCTCTTTTGTATAGCTTGAAATCAGAACAACATATTCGATTTGTTCTTTCATTGTATAGGATTGTTTTAGCTATCCTGTGTTGTTTGCTTTGACTTTTGTTGTATTCTTTAGATTTGTTTTTTCTTTTTATATAAATCTGTATAGTGCCCTTTTAAGATCTGAAAGATATGACTTGGAATTTTTATAGAAATTGTTTTGAATTTGTAGATTGCATTTGCTTGTTTGTCAATTTTTTTGCTATGTTATTCTGACCAATCCATGCACATAAGAGAGCTAACTTGTGATATTGTCTTCAGTTTCTTTCTTCGAAGACTTGAAGGTTTGTCACACAAGAATATCATTTGTTTGCTTACAATTTTACAATAATTTTATGTATTATCTGTGCCTATTTTGAGAGGTATTCTTTCCCTGATTTTTTTCTCAGCTTGATTTCACATTTTATATCCCTTTGATCCCTTTCAGATTTCTTATTGCTCCTCCTAAGTATTGAATTAATATATTGAATGAGTATGAGAAACATAACAGCCTTTTCTTGTTCCTTATTTACGTGAAATTTCTTTGAAATTCTTTCCCTCTAATTTGATTTTGTCTATTGGCTTTCTGTAAATTGATTTTATTATGTTTAGGTAAGGCCCTGTATCCCTAATGTTTTCCAAACTTTTATATAAAGATTTCTGGATAGTTTTGAAAGCCTTTTTTAGAATCCAATGAGGTCATTTTGTTTTTTTTTTCTTTCAGTTTGTTTATATGATGAAGTACATTTCTGATTTTTGTATGTTGAACCATGTCTGCATCTTTGGGAGGAGACATATTCGATCATGATGCATGATGTTGATATGTTTTGGTTTGGGAGTATTTTACTATGATTATTTTTGCATTTATGTTCAGGAGAGAAATTGATCTGTAATACTCTTTCTTTGTTAAATCATTTTGTGGTTTAGGTGTCAAGGTAACTGTAACCTTATGAAATGAATTTGGAAATATTCTATCTGTTTATGTTTTGTGAATTTATTTAAGTATCATTGGCATTATCCCTTCTTTAACAGTCTGGTAAAAATCTATGTAATTTAAGCATTAGTACTAATCATTTTGTTTACAAATGTCAGTACCCCTGCATTTGAGACATAGATAGTAAGAATCAAAAGATCGCCTTGGTTAATCTTTCATTGATGAATATGAGTTGACTTTTTTTGTCTCCATGAATTTATTTTGGTTTGAAATCTCGTTTGTTGAATATTAGAATGGATAAACCACGTTGCTTCTTAAGTCCATTTTCTAGTACAGATTAGATAAGAATATTAAGTGTTGACATCTTGAACAGAAAGCAGAATGCAGAGAGAATAAACTGGTGGTAGTGAGATGATACTTTCCCAAAGTTTCTGACTGTGATGATATACTTCTTCCTATCCCCTATCCCAGGACTCCAAGCAACATTAAATATTTGAAACCAAGTGTTCAAATTCTAAAATTTATTTGAAGCCTTTCTTACTTAAACCACTAGAGTAAACCCTCCTCTCAAGGTTCAGAGGTCACCATGGAGCAGATATTTGAAAGATTGAAATAACCATAGGTAAAACAGATTTTCTCTGTAATCAATCACTACCTATGGTTAAAGAACACATAAAGTATGATGGGGGTATGTACTGCTACAAATTTAGAGAAGGAATAGAAGGGAGAAAATTAGGAGTGTACTTTTCACATAAACACACACCAGTTAAGAATAATGGAACTATATTTTTGGTTGTGAGCCTAGCCTTTAACAGCTGAGCCATCTCCTGAGATTCCATCTCACACCAGTCAGAATGGCTAAGATTAAAAACTCAGGTGATAGTAGATGCTGGCGAGGGTGTGGAGAAAGAGGAACACTCCTCCTTTGTTGGTGAGACTGCAAGATGGTGCAACTACTTTGGAAATCAGTCTGGCGGTTCCTCAGAAAATTGAACCAAACATTATCTGAGGATCCAGCTATACCACTCCTAGGCATATACCCAGAAGATGCTTGAACGTATAACAAGGACATATGCTCAACTATGTTCATAGCAGCCTTGTTTATAATAGCTAGGAGCTGGAAAGAACCCAGATGTCCTTCAACTGAGGAATGGATTCAAAAAATGTGGTATATTTACACAATGGAGTATTACTCAGCTATTAAAAACAATGAATTCGAGAGTTTTCTAGGTAAATGGATGGAACTAGAAATTATCATCCTGAGTGAGGTAAGCCAATCACAAAAGAACACACATGGTATTCACTCACTGATTATTGGATATTAGCCCAGAACATTGAAATGCCCAAGATGCAACTCACAGGCCACATGAAGCTCATAAAAAAGGAAGACCAAGTGGGGGTGATTCAGTTCTTCTTAGAAGGAGCAACAAAATACTCAAGGGAGCAAATATGGAGACAAAGTGAGGGACAGAACCTGAAGGAGGGGCCGTCTCAAGACGACTCCACCTGAGTATCTATCCCATGTGCAGTCACCAAAGGTAGATGCTGATGTGGAAGTCAGGAAGTGCATGCCGATAAGGGCCTGATATGGATGTCTCCTCAGAGGTCTTCAAGAGTCTGACATATTCAGAGGCAGATGCTCACAACTAGCCATTGAACTGATCATGGGGTTCTCAATGGAGGAGTTAGAGTGAGGACTGAAGGAACTGAAAGGGTTTGTGGCACCATGAGGAGAGCAACAATACCAACCAACCACAGCTCCCAGGGTCTAAACCACCAGCCTGCGAGCACTTAGTGGGGGGATCCAGGGCTTCAACTGAATATGTAAGACTGGAGGGCCCTGCTGGGCATAGGTGGAAGAAGAGAACCTTGACCTCATGAAGGCTGGATGCCCCAGGGGGTGGGAATTTTGAGGGTGGGGAG
>NW_021615551.1:0-5082 GCF_004785775.1 Grammomys surdaster
CAGCAGTAAAACCCTAACTAAGACAGAAGTTGGTACCAGGCACTGGGGTATTGCTGTGATATCCCTGAGCATGCTTTTGTTTGGAAGAATGTGGATTTAGGGACTTTGCGTTTGGAAAAGCCATGGAGTGTTTTAGTTGGGGCTTAATGGGCTCTCCTAGTAGGAATATGGAAGACATTGTTGCTGTGAGTGATTTGATTTTTCTGGACCTGGCTCAAGAGGTTTCAGGGGAGAATTGTGATATGTGGTCTAGAGACTGTTTTTGTGATATTTTGGTGAAGAATGTGGCTACATTTTGCCTTTCTCTGGAGAGTCTGCCTGAGGCTAAGGTAAAGAGACTCAGATTAACTGCAATGGAAGTCTCAGAGATGCCCATCATAGACTTTATTCTCTGGTTAAGCCTCATGAAGAGCATTTTAAACAAACATAGCAAGCTGAGAAAGAAAAATGTCAAATATATGATTGCATGTTTAAATACATGTTAAAGAGGCACCAGGGAGTGAAATGGAGCTGAATCCTGGATTCAAGGATGTTTAATTGAATTAAGGGTGTGTTGATCTTGGGGCAAGATCCCACCCAGCTGAATTTAGATCCAGGCCTGTTAGTATAAGCCTTAAATCCCAGGAGGCAAAGACAATCAGATCTCTGAGTTCAAGGCCAGCCTAGAACAGAGAAAATTCTATGTGAAGAAAGCCTTAATTTCAGGTTTGGTGGAACAAACCTTCAGTCCCACTGTTTAGGAGACAGGCATGCAGATCTCTTTGTTCTACCTCAGTCTACAGAACAACTTCCAGATCAGCCAAGCTTACACAGTGAAGAGTAGGAAAAGAGGAATCTGGTGATAATGTAGTAAAACACACAAGAGGGCTATGCTCCAGCCCCTGCAAGCAGGAGGACTCATCCCGGAGATGCAGCTTTGTCCACGTGGCACTGGCTTTAGAATCTAGTATAAAAGGGACTATTGTAATAATTGATGTTGGTTATCTGGATCTAAGAAATTAGTGGTGGCTATGAAGAGACCAACATCATCTAGAAAGTGTTTTCTGAGAGCACAAGGAAGCTGTGTTTCAGAGATAGCCAAGGTTGTACCTCCTGCAGCATCTGTACCTGGTAATGTGTAAGAGTCACCAAGTGGTACCATAAGGAGGCAAAAATTACAGAAAAAGATCAGGACCCCCATCTGAATTAAAAGTTAGTAAATTCACAGGACTGAGTTAAAGAAAGAGCCAGAAGGCAAGTCAGCTAGGCTGTTCCAGGGACTGACTTACTACAAAGAATAACAGAACTACAAATACAGGTAGGTCAAGGTACTCCAGGAAATGACTGACCACAATGGCTAGGTTAAGGTCACGTTCCTGAGAAAAGTGTGTGCAAGATGTTTCCCACTCCCCACCTTGGTTTATGGCTAACTGAATAATAGGTTGAAAACTATGATTAATTAAACCTCTTGCTTTTGCAACAAGTTTGGTGTTGCTCATGGTCGTGGGTGAGTCACATCTTCTGGAGACTTGAGTGAGGGTCTCCCCTCTCTGGGGGTCTTACATTTGGTGTATGGGCTGGGAATTTGTGACCACCCTCAGCCCAGAGAACCCACTTGGAGTATTTTTGTTATGTTCTGTGTCTGTCTGTCTGTCTGTCTGTCTGTCTGTCTGTCTGTCTGCTTCATCAGGTTTCTGGAAAGTGCACTTGAGGTTTGGTTTGGGAGTTGTTTCTGTCTTGTAAGAGGCAGTAAACCGCTTCTGTCTCAGCAGGAGGAGAACGGGTGACCGGCAGATGTGCTAGGAGGGTCGCCGCTGCCACAACCTGAGAGACATCCCAGGTGAGGAGGGACCCCAGGGACGCCTGGTGGGTGCCGTCTGGAGGCCAGGGAGGACGTGATGGTCCTCTTGCTGGAGGAGGCGTGAGAGACCTCTTGACCATCTGTTTTTCTGTATTGGTGTTGGCTTTCTCGGTTGAGATGGTTAGTCTCTTTGTGTAGTTTTGTCTGGGTTTTGTGTCACTCATGATGTGATAAGGACAATGGACTGTGTACTGTGCTTATGAGGTGTCTGTGCCCATGGCATGGGGCGATTGTCTGTGTACTGTGTTTGTGAAGTTTCTGTGTGCCCATGGCAGGGACGACCAACTGTGTAGCCTGGTTTCTGTGCTCATGGCAGGAGTGGGAACCAGGCAAGCCATGGAGGGCAGTTTGTGACCCTGGGAGAGGGTCAGGTTACGAATTCCGGGAGGGAATTCATGGGAAGTAGAAGCAATGGGACAGACATGTCGGCACACTGCAAACCATAGTTCTCTAGAGGATGCTCTGGAGTTCGTTTTTATCGGAGATAGGGTCAGAAATGACCCCTTCTCTGTCTGAGGGTGGTCTTTGGTCACCGCCGCCTGGGGCGGCGTCTGTTGAAGCTCTCATGGCTTTGTGTCTGTGTCTAATTCTGTGTTGTTCATTGCTGGTGGTGTAAGAAACCTGTTAAATTAGGTCCAGCATGGGCTGGCCATGTCATCTGGTTATTAGGTTCTCCCACCAGCAGTCTTCCATGTTTTGATTGTGTAGCCTGGTCTCTGCACCTGTGACAGGGGTGAGAAATGTCTGTGTCACCTGGTATATCCACCACCAGTGAAGGGGGTGAACTGACTGTGTTTCTTCTGTTTTCTTGATGAAATGTTTGTGTGTTTTTACTCTGACTGACGTTATTTTGGACTGAATCTACTGTGTGAATATCCTGAGTTAACAAGAGGTAACATGGCCATCGGCAGAGAAATAGCTAAAACAATTGTCTGATCTCTGCGGTGTGTCAGCAAAAGAAAAGGAACTCTCCGGCTCCTAGAGGAGAGATTCTTGGTTATACTTTCTTTGTCTATTGTGAGTCCCTGGTGCACCAAATTTGTCAACGTGTGTCCTTTTCTGTCTTTGTTTCATTAGAATAAATGTCTGTTCTATGTTTCATGTTCAGAAAGATAAAAAAAGTTAAAACTTCAGGCTTGATTTAGCTTATAACCTGTTTAAAAGGCAACCTCAATTTCCATAACAAAAGCTGATAGGCGAGTTCCCCCTGGATGGAAGTGAGGCACAGCAGGAGGAGCCCTGGCAAAAATGATTCTTTGCACAAGCTGCTCTTGGGGAGGCTAAGAACTTTTTGGCTTTCTTGGTAAAGAAACTGAATTTTTTCTTCCCCCAAGATTGAAAAGGAGATTTCAGTGTAAGTTTTATCTGGTATCAGATAAGGCCTTGATGAACTACTTCAGGAATTTGTAGATAGGCCTAAATTAAGAACTTTCACATTTAAGACAAAGCTCAGAGTTGGCTCAGCAGAAGCTGGTGTCACATTCCTGTTGTCATGGTCACTCTGACTAGCCCATTGAAAGGTGTTTTCTGGAATTTGTTTTATTGCCTTGCTTCTTCCTTGGGGAAGAAAGGTCAGCCTCAGACCCAAGGACATTTACAAGAGACAGTTTATGGTCCAGGAATTATATAATGATTATGCTGGAGAAATTAAAATTATGCCTGCTTCCTTCCATGACATAGTTGTGCCTGCTACAAGGGACTGGTTATTCAATTAATCCAAAACAAAGTTCAAACTTAAGATTTATAAAACTTGTGGGGCATTACAGCCTGACTTGCCTACTCCAGCTGTCATCCCAGGAAATGCATATAGAATTATTATAGATTTAGAAGAGTGTTTTTTTACTGTTCCTTTAAGATGAGATGTTTGCATGCAGTGAGTATGCTTGTAATTTTTTGAGAGACCATGAAGCGATATCACTAGAAAGTTTTGCCTCAAGGAATGGCTAATAGCCTTACAAGAAGTTAAGAGTAAGAAAAGTAAAAACAAAAAGCAGTTTCAATTGGCCTTTGGAGCCCTGCCATTGTCTCATTGATTATTGAGTATAGCAGGTGACAAGGTGCTTCTTTTGAAATTACAGCCAGAAAAAGTAAGAAAATTTTGTTTGAAGAGAAATATATAAGATGTACATTTACTTCGTTTTTGTTTATGACTGGTTTTAAAAGTATAAAAATGTAATCTTCCAACAACCCCAAAAGAAGATAACTATACAAACATAACTTTACCTCTAATAGCAAAAATAACAGGAAGCCACAATCATTTTTCCTTAATATCTCTTAACATCAATGGTCTCAATTCCCCAATAAAAAGACGCAGACTATCAGACTGGATACACAAACAAGACCCAGAATTTTGCTGCATACAAGAAACACACTTCAGTGACAAAGACAGATACTACCTCAGAATAAAAGGGTGGAAAACAATTTTCCAAGCCAATGGTCCCAAGAAACAAGCTGGAGTAGCCATTCTAATATCAAATAAAATCGACTTTCATCCAAAATTAATCCAAAAAGATAAAGAAGGACACTTCATACTCATCAAAGGAAAAATCTACCAAGGTGAACTCTCAATTCTGAACATCTATGCTCCAAATGCAAGGGCACCTACATACATAAAAGAAACTTTACTAAAGCTCAAAACACACATTACACCTCATACAATAATAGTGGGGGAAAAAAAGAAAAAAAAAAAGAAAAAAAAAGAAAAAAAAAGAAAAAATAATAATAATAGTGGGGGATTTCAACACCCCACTCTCAGCAATGGACAGATCATGGAAACAGAAACTAAACTGAGACACTATGACATTAACAGAAGTTATGAACCAAATGGACTTAACAGACATCTATAGAACATTTCATCCTAAAACAAAAGAATATACCTTTTTCTCAGCACCTCATGGTACCTTCTCCAAAATAGACCATATGATTGGTCACAAAGGAGGCCTCTACAGATACAAAAAGATTGAAATAATCCCTTGCATCTTATCAGATCACCACGGAATAAGACTGGTCTTTAATAATGACAAAACCAATGGAAAACCCACAGGCACATGGAAACTGAACAACTCTCTACTCAATGATGACTTGGTCAAGGAAGAAATGAAGAAAGAAATTTAAAACTTTTTAGAATTCAATGAAAATGAGGACACATCATACCAAAACTTGTGGGACTCCATGAAGGCAGTGCTAAGAGGAAAACTCATAGCTCTAAGTGCCTACAAAAAGAAACTGGAAAGAGCACACAC
>NW_021615552.1:0-1645 GCF_004785775.1 Grammomys surdaster
TACTGCCATGATTACTACTCTAAACATCATAAATTCTAACTCTGAGAAACTAGAGCCCCAACTTGAGTGCTCTTCTTGTTTATCCCACGTTGGTTATGGTGTTTTATCCCAACAATAGAAGAATAATCATGCCAATGACTCAATTTCTTAAGTTTTAATATTGTATTAAATAGAACCTTGATAACTCATAAGCATAATGTTACTCTTGTGGATCTGAAGAAGAGTTGGAAGCTAAAATATATTCAATAATAATGAATCGAAATGGAAGATGACAGATTTCACTGTCACAAGACTAGAAAGAACAGGTCAGCAGAACCCAATGTTAAAAAGAAATACTGAAGCCATACATACCACATATGTAAAAACTTCATTTAAAAAGGAAAAATGGATTGTGGTAATGGTGGTTTTTCATCTGTTCTTGAATTCAATTTGTTCAAATTGTATTGAGTATTTTTATAACCACTACTGTTAGGATTCCAAATGTGTAAAACCACTATGGAAAACAATCCAATGTTTCCTCAAATAATTTGAAAGAGTTCTACCTGAAGAACCAGGTGTATCACTACAGGACATATACACCAAAACAAGCTAGAAAATATATCATGGACGCATGCTGCACTATTTTCATTGCAGCCTTATTTTTAATGGGCAGAAGCTAGAAACAACCAGATTTGTAATAGCTAGAAGCTATTTTTCTTTTTTTCTTTTTTTTATAGTTTATTTTTTCTCAAATCGTAATTCATTCACACAGGGGTTATAAACACAGAAAGGCAGGATGTGGGGAAGGGATAGACACTGGAGTGTGGGTGTTCAGGGGGAATACAGATATCTTCAGTACCGGGTATCTGCTGGGTGAATGTTCAGGGGACAATTCACTATGACTCTGCCTATGACTCACTTATCCTTATCTAAGTTGGTATTGTCTGCCACGGTTACCTATTTACAAGGTCAATGGCTACTCTGGTTTGTAAATTTCCAAAAAAGCTACCTGTTTACATTAGCTTATAGCCATCTGGTTCAATGTTTTTCCACTGAGACCCAAGACTTGGTGTTAGTATACATGTATGACAGGCCTATTGCTGATTTTAGGCCTATGGCTGATTTTAGGCCTTAGTGTGTAAGCAGGGCTGCCCCTGACATCTCCTCCCTTCTCTAAGTATAGAAGGGCTGTGGCAGTTCTAAACTTGCAAAGGCAGGGATAAAGGCCTGACCTCCAGTATTTGAAGGGGACCTTGTAATGGCTCTAGTCCTCCTGTCGTTGTCTAGTGAGGCATGAGGGCCATATCTGTCCTGATGTCTTTTTCTTGGAGAGGGGATACTTTTGACATCAACGCCTATGCAGTCAGCCTTGTCCCTCAGGGAACACAGATAGATACCATATAGAAGCTATTTTTCAACGGAAGAATGGATACAGAAAATGTGATATACTTAAACAATGGAGTAATACTCAGGTATAAAAACTGGACTGCATGTTTAATAACAATCCTGAACATTCTCTAAGATGAAATGATATGCTTGGTTCTCAAAATCCCCAAATATAAGATTGTGTAAGGCCCTTTCCTCACCCAGATGACTAGATTGGTGAAGGAAGAATGATGTAGAACTCACAGCTTGCCTATATGTCTCACCTGCTTTACAGAATGTC
>NW_021615553.1:0-471 GCF_004785775.1 Grammomys surdaster
AATGACTCCCAACAATATTATTTCATATGTTGATCAGTGTCTTGCTCCGGTATCATCAGAGAAGCTTGTTCCTGCAGAGATGGGAACAAATACAGAGACCCACAACTGGACAATGCACAGAGTGTGAGAACCCTTTGAACAGTCAGTCCTAAGTGGTACACCTCCATCGAATCCCTCCCTTTGGGACTGGGAATTCTATGGAAGAGGAGATAGAAGAGCTTGAGAGCCATTGGGATGGAGTACAAAGAAATAAAACCTTCTCAAAGAGAAAGGCCAATGCATGTATGAACTCACAGAGACTGTCCCAGCATGCACAGGGCCTGCACAGGTCTGGGTGAGGTAGTGCTGAGACTGGAAATGGACATAAGCCTCTATCCTTCATCCAGAAGTCATCTCTAACTGATAACCACTTGCAAAGGACAATATTGTTTTTCTTCAGTGGAGTATCACTGGCTCTTCAAACAACACTTA
>NW_021615553.1:571-1726 GCF_004785775.1 Grammomys surdaster
TCTTTCTTTCTTTCTTTCTTTCTTTCTTTCTTTCTTTCTTTCTTTCTGTTTTTACACTACAAGTCTCTTCCTAATATCATTTGGTTTCCACTGTCTATATATAATTTTGTGCTATTTTTTTGTTGTTGTTTTGGTTTTGCTTACTTGTTTTATCCTATTCAGGTTTGTTTTTCTTTTCTTTTTCTAGACAACTGTTTGTTTTCTATTAAGAAGGAGAAGGAAAGGGTATAATTTTGGTTGGTGGGATATCTGGGAGGAATTGGAGGAGGGGATCAGCAATCAGATTATATGGTATGTAAAAAAAATCTACTTCCAAGAAAAATACATGAAAGTATCCTGGGTGACGTGGAGCCTTTAGAGTGACCTTGACCCTCCCCACACCTTAGCTTCCTGGATAACTATCTACATCACCCCTGACAATCTGGTCTTCAGTGTCATCATTTGAAAAATAAACCATACAGGAGCATCTGTTTTATAAGTTGTTCAAGCCTATCAAAATAGTGATGTTCAACTCTACAAAGATAAAACAAAGGACAAAGATATCAAATTAAATGTTTGTTTGCTCTATTGAAATAGAAAGAGAGGGAGACAAAAGAAGAAGAAAGGGAGAAAGGGAGGAAGGGAGACAGGGAGGGAAGGAGAGAGGTGGAAAGGAAGAGAGGGAGGGAGGGAGGTAAAAGGCCCCCTGCATAGGGGAGACCCCCACTCAAGCCATAGGAGATTAAGGCTTCCCAGTGACTCAGGAGACATCTATGTGCTCTGGGCCTTTCTCACCAGCAGGTGGGTCCCACCCCCATGGTCTGAGGAATGTTAATCAACCTCTCCCTCCCTCCTCTGAATGTTAATCCAGCAAGTGTCCTCTGACTAAGGGATGTGCCCCTCCCAGGATGTGTCCTGGGACAGTGAGATTCTTTTAATTTTAAATTGAAACTGAGTCTTACATTCTTCCCTTTTTCTTGCTGGTGATTCCAATCCTGGAATCACAAACTGTCATTTAACTTTGGGTGAACACACCCTAAGCCCCACCCTCTAAGGCTGCTTCTGAGACTCGGTTTAGATTCAAAAGACTCTTGTACCTGTGCTAAACTACAGTATAACTAATTTTTTTCTAGCTTTTTTTTTTCTTTTTCCTTTTCTGTGTATGTATGTTTTGTC
>NW_021615554.1:0-298 GCF_004785775.1 Grammomys surdaster
GGTCATTCCATATCTAACAATGTAATATACATGGCCGGGTGTTAAAAGTGTTTCCGCTTTAAAACAAACACACTTCCTAACTGAAATGTCACATGTAACATTATTTAGGTGTTTTCAACTCTGTTGTACTTGCCTTTAGCTCTGGAAGTAAGAGTACACTGCAATGCGTGTATCTTTACATTAGGTTTGTTCAACATGTTCTATAGTGCTTTTCTGCTGGAATCTAGCAACTTACTTGGACATTCCATATCTAACAATGAAAGATACATGGCCGGGTGTTAAAAGTGTTTCTGCGTTA
>NW_021615554.1:398-1763 GCF_004785775.1 Grammomys surdaster
CTCTGGAAGTAAGAATACACTGCAATGCGTGTATTTTTACATTAGGTATGTTGAATATGTTTGATAGTGCATTTCTGCTGGAATCTAGCAACTTACTTGGACATTCCATATCAAACAATGAAAGATACATGACCGGGTGTTAAAAGTGTTTCTGCTTTAAAACAAACACACTTCCTAACTGAAATGTCACATGTAACATGATTTAGGAGTTTTCACCTGTGTTGTACTTGCCTTTAGGTCTGGAAGTAAGAATACACTGCAATCCGTGTATCTTTACTTTAGGTTTGTTCAATACGTTCCATAGTGCCTTTCTTTTGGAATCTAGCAACTTTCTTCCACATTCCATATCAAACAATGAAAGATACATGGCTTGGTGTTAAAAGTGTTTCTGCTTTAAAACAAACACACTTCCTAACTGAAATGTCACATTTAACATGATTTAGGAGTTTTCTCCTGTGTTGTACTTGCCTTTAGCTCTGGAAGTCAGAATACACTGCAGTGCGTGTATCTTTACATTAGGTTTGTTCAACACGTTCTATAGTGCTTTTCTGCTGGAATCTAGCAACTTACTTGGACATTCCATATCAAACAATGAAAGAAACATCCTTGATGGTAAAAGTGTTTCTGCTTTAAAACAAACACACTTCCTAACTGAAATGTCACATGTAACATGATTTAGGTGTTTTCAGCTGTGGTGTACCTGCCTTTAGCTATGGAAGTCAGAATACATTGCATTGTGTTTATCTTTACATTAGGTTTGTACAATAAGTTCTATAGTGCTTTTCTGCTAGAATCTAGCAACTTACTTGGACATTCCATATCAAACGATGAAAGATACATGGCCGGGTGTTAAAAGTGTTTCTGCTTTAAAACAAACACACTTCCTAACTGAAATGTCACATGTAACATGATTTAGGAGTTTTCAGCTGTATTGTACTTGCCTTTAGCTCTGGAAGTAAGAATACAGTGCAATGCGTGTATTTTTACATTAGGTTTGTTCAATATGTTTTCTGGTGCATTTCTGCTGGAATCTAGCAACTTACTTGGACATTCCACATCAAACAATGAAAAATACATGGCCGGGTGTTGAAAGTGTTTCTGCTTTAAAACAAACACACTTCCTAACTGAAATGTCACGTGTAACATGATTTAGGAGATTTCACCTGTGTTGTACTTGCCTTTAGCTCTGGAAGTAAGAATACACTGCAATGCGTGTATCTTTACTTTAGGTTTGTTCAGTACGTTCTATAGTGCCTTTCTTTTGGAATCTAGCAACTTTCTTCCACATTCCATATCAAACAATGAAAGATACATGGCTTGGTGTTAAAAGTGTTTCTGCATTAAAACAAACACACTTCCTAACTG
>NW_021615555.1:0-1256 GCF_004785775.1 Grammomys surdaster
CTTGGCAAAAAATTCATAAAATTGAAAACACTGTGGAAAAATCAAACAAAAGGGATATCAAAGATATTTTTTAAAAAGGCGAAATTTGCATTTAAAATTCACAAAAATGGAAAATTGATAAGCAGACCATTTGATAGGTAAAGGAATGTGATTTAAAACAGTTTTTCCTGGTAAAATTATACATTTACGTGGCAAGAAATTCATAAAATTGTAAACACTGTGGAAAAATCAAACAAAGAGATATCAAAGAAATTTATGTAAAAGGAAAAATTTGCACTTAAAATTCAAAAAAATAGAAAATTGACAAGGAGACCATTTGATTTGTAAAGGAATGTGATGTAGAACAGTTTTTCCTGATAAAATTCAACATTTACTTTGGAAGAAATGCATAAAACTGAAAACATTGTGGAAAATACTAGTGAAAAATTGAGGAAAAAGAGTGAAAACTTGAAAAAATATTACACAGTCAAAAATAAACTATAGTCAAACAAAAGAGATATCAAAGAAAATTTTAAAAATGGAGAAATTTGCATTAAAAATTCATAAAAAATGGTAAATTGATAAGGAGAACATTTGATTTGTAGAGGAATGTGATTTCAAACAGTATTTCCTGATAAAATTGAACATTTACTTGGCAAAATATTCATAAAATTGAAAACTGCGGAAAATGTTAGTGAAAAATTCAGGAAAAATAGTGAAAACTTGAAGAAAAATTACCTAGTCTATAATAAACTGTAATCAAACAGAAGAGAAATCAAAGAAAATTATGAACAAGGAGAAATTTGTATTGAAATTTCATAAAAAAGAGAAAATTGATATGGAGACCATTTGAATTGTAATGAATGTGATTTAAAGCAGTTTATCCTGAAAAATTGAACATTTACATGGCAAAATTTCATAAAATTGAAAACACTGTGGAAAAATGAAACAAAAGAGATATCAAAGAAATTTTTTAAAAAGGAGAAATTTGCATGTAAAATTCATAAAAAAATAGAAAATTGATAAGGAGAACATTTGATTTGTAAAGGAATGTGATTTCAAACAGTTTTCCTGATAAAATTGAACATTTACCTGGCAAAATATTCATAAAATTGAAAACTGTGGAAAAAGTTAGTGAAAAATTCAGGACAAAGAGTGAAAACTTGAAGAAAAATTACACAGTCTATAATAAACTATAATCAAACGGAAGATAAATTAAAGAAAATTATGAACAAGGAGAAATTTGCATTGAAATTTCATAAAAAATAGAAAATTGA
>NW_021615556.1:0-1028 GCF_004785775.1 Grammomys surdaster
TGTGAGTGTGTGGTATGTGTGGTGTGATATATATCTACGGTATGTTTGTGTGTATGTTGTGTATGTGGTACGTGTGTATGCAGTATGGTTTGTGTGTATGGTGTGTGTGTATGTGTTTATGTGGTGTGTGGGCTGTGTGTGTGTGTGTGTGGTGTATATATGTGGTGTGTTTGTGTGTATGTTGTGTGTGTGGTATGTGTGTGGTGTGTATGTGTATGTGTGTATGTGGTGTATGGGGTATATTGTGCGTGTGTGTGGTATGGTGTACATATGTGGTATGTTTTTGTATATGGTGTGTGTATATGTGGTATGTCGTGTGTGTGTGTGTGTGTGTGTGTGTGTGTGTGGTGTGTTTGTGAGGTGTGTGTATGGTGTATCTGTGGTATATATGTATGATATGTTTCTGTGTGTGGTATGTTTGTATGTGTGGTATGTTTGTGTGTGGGGTGTATGTGTGTGTGTGTTGTATATCTGTGGTATGTGTGTGGTATGTTTGTGTGTGGTATGTGTGTGTGTGTGTGGTGTGTATCTGTGGTATGTGTGTGGTATGTTTGTGTGTGGTATGTGTGTGTGTGTGGTGTGTATCTGTGTATGGTGTGTGTATCTGGGGGATTGGGGTGTATTAGTGTGTAGTGTGTGTATCTGTGTGTGATGTGTTGGTTTGTGTGTTTGCTCTTTGTGTAGAGTCCATGCTTGCAGTCATAGCAGCTGTATGTTGATGTATGTTGGTTAGCCATGTCATACCCAGGAGACAGTGGCCTACGTCCCCTCCCCAACCCTTCAGCTCCCACAGTCTTTCTGCTGCCTCTTTCACAATGTTGCTAGGCCTAAAGGTGGGTGACAGGTGACACAGCTGTCCTTTTTGAGGCCAAGGACTTAGTGTTCACTTTTGCTCTGCCAGTATCACCATAAAACCAGCAATAATCTAACACCAAAACCAAATTAAGACACAACAAGAAAAGAAAACCAGAGACCAACATTCCCCCACAGCATTTGAAAATCTGGTCCCAAATCTCAGAATGTGTCCT
>NW_021615557.1:0-863 GCF_004785775.1 Grammomys surdaster
AGAAAATTATTCTTTACTTTCTTTGTTCTAGGTTGGTCTTGAACTCAGAAATTACCTTGCCTCGCTCTCTTGGAATTAAAGATGTATACTATCATGCATCAACACAAAGCATTTCGGAGCAAGTATTCTCAAGACCTCTATCCAAAGTTACTGTAATACCACAGCATGATTTGGACCAAAACCCTCTGTTTTCTAGCCCTTGATCTGGATCTCTTCTTTTTCTCCCACTTCTGGACATTAGTTCATAACATATGTAGTCATGTTGACAAGTGACCGCAGCCATACCTGTCCATCTCTTGCCCATTTGATTCAGAATCATATCTTCTTTTGTCCAAATGAAAAAAAAATAACTGCAGCATTAAAATCCCTATATAATATAAACCATCCCTTTCTCAACTGAAAATCTACAAAGAGAATCCCTAGCTGGGGAGGATATTTCCCCCTGGTCAATTCTCAGTTCCTTCCATTTAGTATCATTGGATACATGATAAAACACCATTCTACTTCCTGAAACCCTGTTGTGAACACTATATTTGAACCCCTCCATTTTGGACTTCCAGTTTCCCATTTTACTCTACTTCTTGAAATGTTTCCGAAGAAGAGCGAACAACAGACCAAAGTCTAATCTAGGTGTCTTTGAGGCTCCCTTTATTAATGGTATTAATTTCCATGTCTTTAAATTACCCTCCACAAAACTCTTAAGACAAGCGCACAATGAAGCCCTGTTATTCACCAAAATATGAAAATATAATTTCTAAGCCTCATATTAATACTCCTCTCGACTGAAATCTACTGTGCCAACCCCCTCATTAAAAATCACTCTTAGCACCACTCTCTGCCCTGATGCTAATACTTCAGCATAT
>NW_021615557.1:963-2474 GCF_004785775.1 Grammomys surdaster
CCCAGCCTCTGGTACCCATTCTATATTAGTTAAGGATTCATCAAAGTGAAGAGACCCCATGAGTAAGCCAACAGTTATTGAGGATGACAGTCAATTTGGGCTGACTTACAACTTAAAGATTCCTTCTATTAACACGATGGCAGAAATTCGGACACCATTTAGGATGACATAGTGCTAGAGTTGCAAAGGAAGGCAGGTTATTCTCTTCCACAGGCTGCCAGGTGGATGGTTTTAACCAAGCTGGTCTGATCTGAGATTATCATGTATCCTCCATTTTGACACAATTCCTATGACAAAGCGACCCAATCCTCAGGATGGCCACATATCTGATTAGTGCTAAATTCATGTAGGCTAAGCATAGTGAAACAATCAAAACCATTCCCTGGCCCTTAGAACTATCTAATGCCAAAATACCCATAGTCTAGTCCAGACTCAACAAAGCTCAGAATTCTAAAAGTCCTTTGCTCCTCCTGAACTCTCGAACATTCATTCCAGCATCAAATAAAACTTAACATTAGACCACATATGTACAACATCATAGTGTATATATAAACATTTCAAAACTTCACAGTGATGATACTCCTTCAAATGAAGCCAAAAATCCAAATGGAAAAATTTCAATTCCTGCATTGACTTTACTGATGTCCAACTCTTTTCAGGTTTGCAAACTATAATCCAGTTGTGTTGTATAAAAGAAACTGTCACCTTTGTCTTGTGTTGGTTCCAGTCACTGATAGCTGCTTTCCTCAACAGGCATCACACAGGGCTCAGTGAGGAACTTCTGGGCTCTTATAAAAGGAGCTTGGGTTTCACCTTACAGCTCCAGTTTCTGTGTGACCATAAGCTCCTGCCAACAGTACTCCACTGTTGCTGCTCTTCCTTGTGGTCATCCCATTTTACTGGATTATCAAACACACCAAGTTCTTCTGCTTCCACCAGGCAGCAATTTTACCATGAGCCTCTCCGAGGCAGTCTTCAACGTACCAATACTCAACTTCATTGTATAACCCCTTTTAGTCCTTGGGCTTCAACAGACACTGAAGCAGCAATTTCCCAAGTTGCCTTACCTAGTCACTCACAGGACCAGGCCTCAATTGCTCCTCAGGCTCTCTCCATTCCTTCAGTACCACATGGAAGATTCCTACAAATTATCTGGCTGCCTGCAGGAAGTCTATCTCTTGAACACAGCTTCTTGGTGCTCTCATAAAATACTTCCAATATATTATATCTGAACGATGACAGTTTCTAAGTCACTGGCAACTTCTAAGCTAAAACTAACTTGATTCAGCTGTCCAAGTGTACTCTATTATTCTGGATTCTAAAGCCATAGCCACATGCCCAAAACTTCCAAGTTCTATCAGTTGCTGGTGCTGGAACACGGCCCCTAGTTCAATGGCATTTATCCCAGAAACCTAGTCTCAATGGTTTGCTCACTGCCTAAATATTGCTCTCATGGAACATGATCTGTAGACTAACCTTAATCCAGAGATCTGCTTGTCTCACACACTTGA
>NW_021615558.1:0-1630 GCF_004785775.1 Grammomys surdaster
ATCCTTTACTCCTATTGTATTTACTAATTATAGTGTTATACACTATATATTATATTATGCTTTTTGAGATTTTTCCCAGCTCCCCTCAATGTTGAATTCACTTCCTGTCTTCCTATCATTTTGAAATAAGGTTTCTCAGACACAAAAATCTAATAAAACCCAGGACAATGTTGAAAGATTAAGTAAAATCAATATAATCAATCATCAATATAATCAATATTATCAATAAGGTCAATAAACACTACAGAGAGGGAAAAGTGCCAGTCACAGGAAGCTCAGATTCTTTTATTGGAAATATCATGCCTTCAGTTTTCAATTATTATATAGGTACAATATGTGAAATGTAAATAAAATAGTTAATAATAATAAATATATAAATATTTAATAATAATAATTTTTAATGTTATATTTAATAATATAATATTTAATAATAGTAAATATGGTATATGATATACTGTATGTAATATATCACATATAATATATTATAAAATATATTAATTATTTATTATATAAAGTTTATATTATATATTATATCACAAATAATATATACACAAATTCTTGTATGTATATACTATATATCATACATTACATATTGGATTTATCATTATGTAATATATTACATATTATTGTATATATGTACTTATATAAAATTAAAGCTTATATATGTGTATATTACATAGATTTTATATGTATATATTATATATTACTTATAATAATATACTACATATAATTATATATTCCATATGTTACTTAATATGTTATATATATGGATGTATATCAAATCAAACTTTGTGTATGTATATATGTATGTGTTTTTATTATACATATGTAATTAAAATTAGAATATGGCATGTCCAGTTGTTTATATATTATTATATATTGTATATTGCATATTGTATATTGTATATTTTATATTTTATATTGTATGCTGTATATTATATATTATATACTATTTTATCAATTGTATATTGTATATTTTATGTTGTATATTGTAAGTTATGTTATATTTTATAAGTTATATGTTATATGTTTTATATTGTATATTTATATATAATATATTATATATTATAAATGTATATAATACATGATTTATTATATATTATTGCATAATATACACAAATAATATATTTCTTTAATCATCTTCATTTTTCAAAATAATTTTTTCTATGTCAATCTTCAATTATACTATGAATTTCTATAGACAGTTTTTCAATTTTACCATATATTTTGTCTATATATGACGATGCCTTAATCAAAAATATTTTTTAAATGTTTATACTTTTTCAAAAAGTTTTTTCTCTGTATCTTAATTTTATCAATATTTTTCAACAATATCTTTAATTTTATTAAATATTTTTCCCATGAAATATTCAAATTTTTCCCAAATTATTCTTAAATAATATTCAATTTTTCATGAATTATTGCATATTAATCTTCAATTTTTTAAAATGATTTTTCTATAAACTGTTTAAATATTTTCACATTTTTCTATATTTTTCTTCAATAAAATATTTTTCCACAATTATTTTATATTTTTTGTCGTTTTTTTTTCTATTTATCTTAATTTCTATCACTAACTTATCCAGCAATGTTTTCAATGTTATAAAACTGTTTTTCAGTTTAATCATTT
>NW_021615559.1:0-1350 GCF_004785775.1 Grammomys surdaster
TGGCAGTCTTGAAATTTCAAGGCTTACTCCCAGTGAGACACCTCCTTTAACAAGGCCATACCTCCTGCACCTTCCCAAACAGTTCCATGAACTGAGGAACAAGTATTCAAACATCTAAGGCTGTGGGGACCATTCTTATTCCAGCCACCACAGGGCCCCATCTTCGCCTTCTTAGAGATGGCCTCTCTCTGCTGCTGCATACATCAGCCCAGCTGCCGCATGTGCTTCTAGGGACTCTCCTAAATCCATGTTGTTCTAGGACCACCAAGATTACCGATACATGCTACTGCACATAGTTTAATCTGAGTTCCAGGGACTCAAACTTAGTCTGCATGCTTAGACCACAAATACTTTTGATATCTGATATCATCAGCCTCTTGTCTGCTTTTTTATCCCCCTAACTCTATACTAGCATGGGTCAGAACAGAGGGTCTTTCATCCATGAGTGTTAAGCATGCTGTATAAAATCAATAATGCTATTTTACAAATGTATAGAGGAGCCGATGGAATAGCTGAAATGCTCATTAAGAGCATTTTGTCTCTATGCTGCCTCAGAATATAAGGGTATGACCGTGTGTGGGAAGCTATGTGGCATTGTTCACACAAGTTTAAGACCCTGAAAGGAACTTTTACTCCCCTTTCAGGGCTTAGATATGTAGGCATAACCCAGAGTAGGTTGGCATGAAGGCTCCTGCTTAGATCCCCAGATGATAAGGTGGTCTCATCATCATCAGGTCACTCTTAGTGGGTGTCATGATAATTCTGGAAACACAGGCATTGTGAGGCACAGAACACGTGTCCTGTGAGGCACCCACTGGTGTGAGTCACTCGCAGTTAAGGACCGATATCAGACAGTGCATTTCAGTTTTGGCTCAGGCCATTACTGGACAGGAACTAGCAGCTGGATGAAGTGACTAATGCCTGTGGGTAGGCTGGGGAGTCCAGCCTTGTGGTGGAGAGTTTCAGTCCTCGGCCTGATGGAGGGGGGCCCCAATGGCCAGTGGGTTGTCTGACCTAAATATCAAAGAGCCACCTCGGGAATCTGTTTCCTGGCTCGGCCATCCTCCCATCCCATCCTCCAGGATAGAAATGGTACTTAGAAGGGAGCACTCCAGATTTGGAAAGGGTCCCAAGATGCATAAGCTCAGAGGTGGATGTTTGATGGGGTGAGGTCACTGTGCTCCCATGTTACTAGCTGAAACCCTTTGTTCTTTTCGAGTTGGCAAGACTTGTCTTTTCCTGAGCTCTTAACAATAGTTTCCCTAAGGCTATTGTGAGTCAGTTAAAAGTGGTATGTGTATGCATATACTGGATCAGACACACACACACACAAACACACACACACACACA
>NW_021615560.1:0-1424 GCF_004785775.1 Grammomys surdaster
GACTCATGTCTCCACCTGTAAAGGTAATTGAGGGTGGCCTTGTCAGACGTCAGTGGAAGTTGAGGGCCATGGTCCCTGAAAGTTTGGATTCCCTAGTGTTGGCGAATTGGAGAGCAGGGAGATGGGACTGGAAGGATGTTTGAAGCACACCCTCATAAAAATAGGAAGAGGGGGTATGGGATAAGGGGTTTTGGGGAAGAATGGGAGAGGAGATAACATTGAAAGGTAAATATGGAAAATATCCAAAAAAAAAAAAAAGATAACAGGTCTGGAAAAAGAAAAGTGAGTTTACTTCAAATTACTTTCAAAAGTTTCTAGGAGATGCTAATTGGCTAAGATCTTATTTTAAGCTCTCCACAAAAGAATTTAAGTCTCTGTTTAATATTCTCAAGAGAGATGTAAATCCTAATTTCCCTCAACAATTGATTGACAAAACAGGAGTAATCTCACAAAAAGTAGAAGCTATTTTTAATTAATATAATATATATGGTCTGATCAGTTGCTGGCTTTTCTATAAGAGTCCTTTGACAAAAGAGATTATTGATATAGATTTATATTTCTTTAAATAATGTCTTCATGACTCTCTGAGTGTGGAAGGAGCGGCTTCTGGCGCTTGTGCCCTGATTTCACAAGAACTCTGAAAAACTGGCTTTAAAAACAAAAGTGAGGGAATGGTACACGCCCCCCCCCCCAAGTCGGTATTCCCAGAAATCATGCCTTGTTCACTTTTAACTCTCTAAAACAGAAAGCTCATGGCAAATCTGCTGCTGACTGCCTCTGTCATCACTGAGACCAATAAAAACTATGCCAGAGCTATGTGGAAGGACCCTTTTACCCTTAGAGGGAATGGCCCCGACCCAGTTCTCTTATGGGGTCAAGGATTGATATGCCTGTTTGATACCACAGAAGGCACAGCTAAATGGTTGTCAAAAAGATTAATGAAATAAATAGATACTCCCACAAATCTAGGCCCAACCATAAATAAGATGAGTAACAATTGACTTCCAGGGAAGAGAAATCTCTCTGAGAATTCCCTTCTTTTTCCTTTCCAGGTAAAAATGAATCGCCCGTGATGTCTGCTGTTAGAAGTTCTAATCCAGATGCTGCCCTCCAAACATACACGACTCAGACCTTCGAAGGGCCATTGACAAAAACATCAAACAGCTAGAGATTGACATCACTAATCTGAAGAAATTTTGAGACACACTTGAACCACCTAAGATGTAGCCAGCAACTGGCTCCCAATTTTTGTTAAAGAACTCAGCCCTGAATCCATTTCTAGTGCCTCTTTTAAGTGGTAAAGTCATAAGTTTTTTCCAAACAGGTTTACAGAAAACAGACAATGAGGTAATAAGAAAATACAGAAGAAACAACCGGCCAAACAACAATGTGGTCCCCATGCAGTTCAGGAGGGTGAGGGATGT
>NW_021615561.1:0-1099 GCF_004785775.1 Grammomys surdaster
TCATGTACCCCTTAAGATTGGGGTTTCTTCTCCAGTCTAGGCTGTTAGTATGGATGGTCTTCTTCAAGGTCCTTACTCTCTTAGCTCTGTGATACCCTGAGGGTCATGGAGGCACCTGAGTGCATCGGTTTCTTTTCCTTTGAGACCGGTCTGAGGTGAGGTGGGTATTTCCATAGTTGGGGTGGGATAGTGAGGGGGGCTCAGAGAGACAGGCTATGTAATGATTAATGTTACCCATCATGTGGTTGGAGTTTTAGGAAAGCTGGGTCAGATATTCTAATTCATTTTCTGGTGACAAGAACCATTGGAATGTAAAGAAATACTCTGTCACCATCTTGTGGGCCAGTGCCTTATGGTCTTTACATTCCTTTGCCAGGATCTCTGTCCCTCAGGTACTTGTGCGTGTTTCCCTGGTGTCTCAGTCTGCACAAGTGCTGTCATGTTTCTTGTTTGCTCCAACCTTTTCTTTCCTATTTCATAGTTCCATCCTACCTTTTTGTTTGCCCCACTGCACGCATAGTAATTATATGAAGACTCTGTGGGCATAGATGTTTAGTGCCTTCTGACCACTCAGCAGTTTGGGCTCCAGGCTACTCTCATCTCGCCACCTATTGGCCACAGGTGGTATAACTGGTTGTGATGCCTTCAGAATGATTCGAGCTTGGTTTTGGGCAGGGGTACCTCTTTGTAGGCCATGGTCTATGGCATGCACACAGCATGGATCTGGAATACATTTATAATAAACCAGCTATGTTTATCTTTTCTAAAAGCATGGCAGAAGTTTGTTGATGCACCTTCCCTTTCTAGTGTGAGGTTAGAAGTTAGAGAGCTTACTACCTGTTCCTAATTAGAACTCTTCCCTGGAAAAGCAGAGAATTTTACTACCCCACTCCCTGACGTTCTAATTACTTAGTGTTTTCAGAATTCCTATGACAAACCACAAACTAGAGCAAGTCGAATTTCAATGACACATTTCTTAAATGTGATTGTGAACATGAGATGCTGAAGTCGGGTGCGGATCTTAGGAAGAATGGGGATTCTAGCAGAAGGGGAATGGTTCCCCGTGTACTTGCCAGCGCTTTCTGGGAATTGGAGGGAT
>NW_021615562.1:0-1247 GCF_004785775.1 Grammomys surdaster
CTTTCATTGTTCCATATGGCGTGTTCAAGTAAGTTGCTAGATTCCAGCAGAAAAGCACTATAGAATGTATTGAAGAAACGTAATGTAGAAATAAGCGAATTGCAGTGTTTTCTTACTTCCAGAGCTAAAGGCAAGTACAACAGAGCTGAAAACACCTAAATCATGTTACATGTGACTTTTCAGTTAGGAGGTGTGTTCGGCTTAAAGCAGAAACACTTGTACTATCCGGCCATGTATCTTTCATTGTTTCGTATGGCATGTTCAAGCAAGATGCTAGATTCCTGCAGAAAATCACTATAGAACTTATTGAAGAAACCTAATGTAAAAAGAAGTGAATTGCAGTGTGTTCTTACTTCCAGAGCTAAAGGGAAGTACAACAGAGCTGAAAACAACTAAGTCATATTATATGTGACATTTCAGTTAGGAAGTGTGTTTGGCTTAGAGTAGAAACACTTGTACCATCCGGCCATGTATCTTTCATTGTTTCAAATGGCATGTGCAAGTAAGTTGCTAGATTCCAGCAGAAAAGCACTATAGAACATATTGAAGAAACCTAATGTAAAAATATGGGAATTGTAGTGTATTCTTACTAACAGAGCTAAAGGCCAGTACAAAAGTGCTGAAAACACCTAAATCATGTTACATGTGACATTTGAGTTAGGAAGTGTGTTCCGCTTAAAGCAGAAACACTTCTACCATCCGGCCATGTATCTTTCATTGTTTCTTATGGCATGTTTAAGTAAGTTGCTAGATTCCAGCAGAAAGCACTATAGAACAACAGATTGAAGAAACCTAATGTAAAAATAGGCGAATTGCAGTGTGTTTTTACTTACAGAACTAAAGGCCAGTACAACCGGGCTGAAAACACCTAAATCATGTTACATGTGACATTTCAGTTAGAAAGTGTGTTTGGCTTAAAGCAGAAACACTTGTTCTATCCGTCCATGTATCTTTCATTGTTTTATATGGCATGTTCAAGTAAGTTGCTAGATTACAGCAGAAAAGCACTATGAACTTATTGAAGAAACCTAATGTAAAAATTCGCGAATTGCAGTGTATTCTTACTTCCAGAGCTAAAGGAAGTACAACAGAGCTGAAAACAACTAAGTCATATTATATGTGACATTTCAGTTAGGAAGTGTGTTTGGCTTAAAGCAGAAACACTTGTACCATCCAGCCAATATCTTTCATTGTTCCATATGGCATGTTCCAGTAAGTTGCTAGATTCCAGCAGAAAAGCACTATAG
>NW_021615562.1:1347-2049 GCF_004785775.1 Grammomys surdaster
TTACTTCCAGAGCTAAAGGCAAGTACAACAGAGCTGAAAACAACTAAGTCATATTATATGTGACATTTCAGTTAGGAAGTGTGTTTGGCTTAAAGCAGAAACACTTGTACCATCCAGCCATGTATCTTTCATTGTTCCATATGGCATGTTCCAGTAAGTTGCTAGATTCCAGCAGAAAAGCACTATAGAACGTATTGAAGAAACCTAATGTGAAAATACACGAATTGCAGTGTATTCTTACTTCCTGAGCTAAAGGCCAGTACAACAGTGCTGAAAACACCTAAATCATGTTACATGTGACATTTCAGTTAGGAAGTGTGTTTGGCTTAAAGCAGAAACACTTGTACCATCCGGCCATATATTTTTCATTGTTTCTTATGGCATGTTTAAGTAAGTTGCTAGATTCCACAGAAAGCACTATAGAACAACATATTGAAGAAACCTAATGTAAAAATAGGCGAATTGCAGTGTGTTCTTACTTCCAGAGCTTAAGGCCAGTACAACCGATCTGAAAACACCTGAATCTTGTTTCATGTGACATTTCAGTTAGAAAGTGTGTTTGGCTTAAAGCAGAAACACTTATACCATCCGGCCATGTATCTTTCTTTGTTTCATATGGCATGTTCCAGTAAGTTGCTAGATTCCAGCAGAAAAGCACTATAGAACGTATTGAAGAAACCTAATGTGAAAATACGCAAATTG
>NW_021615563.1:0-1251 GCF_004785775.1 Grammomys surdaster
TAAGTGTTTTCTCAGATCACAAAGAAGCTGTGTTCCAGAGATAGCCAAAGTCATCACTTGTGTTGCAGCTGGGTTGGTAACAAGTAAGAATGACCTAGGTGGTATGGGTTTTGAAGGTATGAAATGTTCATGGAGAGCAGCTAAGGCTTGGTACTGTGAGATGCCAGGGTAGGCCAGTGGTGAAGGTGCAGTCTCAGTTGCAGTTGATGGCGAAGATATAAAGGACTCATGAAAAGAAGGTGAGCTTTGTCACCATGAAGAGAGCCTATGAGAGGCTATTGGTGAAGCCTAGTTGCATCAGATGTCCCCATAGTATTCATGATGCCAGTATCATGGAATGTCTACTAAGAACAGCAGCAGCAGTGGAGAGGAGTCTACCAGAGACTAGAGTGCTCCAGAAGGCATGGCTGGAGAAGTGACACAAACCCTTTGGAAGAGCCCAGAAGATCATGTGTAAATCTTAGACATTGAATCTAGAAGCAGTAAAGATGAAGTTTACTTGGAGTACCCAAGATTTTAAAGATGCCTGGTTCTGTGTTTTTAGAATTTGAAGACTATTGTGTAAGAACCTTAGTTTATAGAACTGTAATCTACTTCATTTATGATATTCAGAGATGAAACAGCTCTTTACACATTGTCACAAATATAAAAATTATCATATAAGAGTGATGGATTTGGGGGAATTCTTAAGGTTTTTTCATCTCTAAATATCACTAATTTCTTAAGCTTATTTCAGAAAAATCAACATTTACATGTCTCCTAGTGTGAAGTTTACTGCAATTGGAGGGAAAATTTCATGTTTCTAGCACTCTGCGCAATCATTCCTCTATCTTCTCTTAGAATACCAGAAAGAAGATCCGAGTTGTTTCTGGTAATGATTTTTGCTACTGATGAGATCAACAGGAATCCTTCTCTTTTACCGAACATGTCTTTGGCATTCTCACACAGTGGTGGCATTTGTGAAGTTACATTTGAAATTCTGGAAACAATGTACTTATCACCATATAGTTTTTTGCATTTTATTAATAATGAATGTGGAATACAAGGAAGCTGTCCTGTACAACTTATAGGACCATTATGGACAACATCCTTAAAACTGGCAATTGATTCTAGGATGCCAAAGGTGAGAATGTGTGATACTGCATGAATTAACAACTTTTTATTGTATTCATAGGTGCCTAGGGAGAAAACTTGCTTGGCATATGTTTGTGTGTGTATTCTTTTTTATATGTTATCCATTTATTATAAAGG
>NW_021615564.1:0-1563 GCF_004785775.1 Grammomys surdaster
CCTCCATTTGATTACAGTTTATTATTGACTGTGTAATATTTCTTCAATTTTTCACTATTTTTTTCTGAATTTCTCCCTAGCTTTTCCACAGTGTTTTCAATTTTATGAATTTTTTTCCCAAGTAAATGTTTAATATGATCAGGAAAAACTGTTTTAAATCACATTCCTTAACAAATCAAATGAGCTCCTTACCAATTTACTATTTTTTTAATTTTAAATACAAATTTCTCCTTTTTCATAAATTTGTTTGATATCTCTTTTGTTTGTTTTTTCCACAGTGTTTTCAATTTTATGAATGAATTTTTTGCCAAGTAAATGATCAATTTTATCAGGAAAAACAGTTTCACATCACATTCCTGTACAAATCAAATGGTCTCCTTATCAATTTTTTATTTTTTATGAATTTTAAATGCAAAATTCTTCTTTTTCATAATTTACTTTGATTTCTCTTCCGTTTGATTATAGTTTATTATTGACTGTGTAATATTTCTTCAAGTTTTCATTATTTTTCCTGAATTTTTCACTAGCTTTTTCCACAGTGTTTTCAATTTTATGAATTTTTTGACAAATAAATGTTCAATTTTATCAGGAAAAACTGTTTTAAATCACATTCCTGTACAAATCAAATGTTCTCCTTATCAATTTTCTATTTTTTATGAATTTAAATGCAAATTACTCCTTTTTCATAAAGTTCTTTGACATCTCTTTTGTTTGATTTTTCCACAGTGTTTTCAATTTTATGAATTTTTTGCCAAGTCTATGTTTAATTTTATCAGGAAATCTTTTTTAAATCACATTCCTTTACAAATCAAATGGTCTCCTTATCAATTTATGAATTAACATGAATAATCAATATTCATCAGTCATAGTTCATAGTAAATCAGAAACATAAAAAGCTGAAGCATCAATTGTCATCAGACAAAAAAATATTAAGTGAGAAATAAATGAACATGAATAATCAATATTCACCATTCGTGGAAAATTGTAAATCAGAAACAAAAAACATGATTAATAAGTTGTCATCAATCATAGTTCATGGGAAATCAGAAATAAGTAAAGCTGAAGTATCAGTAGTCATCAGTCATAGATGATAGTAAATCAGAAATAAATGAACAGGAATAATCAATATTCATGATTCGTGGATAATAGTAAAGTAGAAATAAATGATCATGAATAACCAATAGTCATCATTCATATTTAATAGGAAGTCAGATATAAATAAAGCTCAAATATCAATAGTCATCAGTCATAGAAAATAGTATGTCATAAATAAATGAACAGGAATAATCAATATTCAGAATTCATGGTAAATAGTAAGTCAGATATAAATGAACATGAATAATAAATAGTCATAATCCATATTGAATAGTAAACCATAAATAAATAGAGCAAAAATATCAATAGTCATCAGTCACAGATAATAGTAATTCAGAAATAAATGAACATTAGTAATCAATATTCACCATTCTTGGATAACGATAAATCTGAAAAAAATGAACATGAATAATCAATAGTCATCAGTCATAATTAATAGGAAATCAGAATGAAATAAAGCTGATTTAT
>NW_021615565.1:0-1438 GCF_004785775.1 Grammomys surdaster
TTTATTCGTGAGTGGTTTGAGCCAGACATTCTAAATTTCCAGGCAGCAATCCAAGAATTTGGGAGGCTGAAGCAAGAGGATTGCTATGATTTGAAGACTACTCGGGCATCTTGACAAGTCTGTCAAAAAACAAAAACAAACAAACAAACAGACAAAAACCCAGCACCACCAGCAACAAAAAAATTGCAAACAGAAAATTGTTTTCAGAGGTGTGGCTTTTGGCGTAGAAAGGTCGACATATTGTAACCTCAGCATCAGTTTCAAGGGCACAAGTTGCTGATTAACAATGACAAAAGCAAAAGTGGTTTGTTCACTGATGTTTGTCAGTCTGTGGATGTGTAACCTCTCTCCGTGACTGACAGGTCCATGGAGGTGCTATGTTCCCAATTCCTGTCACTCCCAGCTTATCCCATTCCTGGTGATATGAAAGGCAAAGGCAGGCTGGGGAAAAGCCACTTAACAACCACATGCCATATGTCCACTGTTTGCTGGAACATTGCTGGGATAATTGGTGAATAATTCTGCAGCCTTGATAAACGCCTCAAATTTGACAATTATGTGAAAACAATTGTCCTTGGGAAGTGTCTGCTGAAGGACTTGGGGGTAACGGGCCATAGTGTGTGCAAATTGCTCAAAAGAGTCAGCAATCAGAATCATAATTCACACACAAAGAGGTAAATTAAATTTAGCCAAATGTTCTCATAATTGTCAATGGAGTCTAAAATAGTCTCAGGTTCACTGAATTATTCTTGTAACTTTTCTTTGTATTTAAGTAAAACCAAAACCAAAGCCAAAGCCAAAAAGCCCCCTCACCAATATAAGCCAATAACCAAATGAGGTTAGAGAGTAGAAAGTACTGTTTCTGGCAATTGAGTTTATAGTTCAGTTAAGTAAAATAATTAATAATAACTGAAGTCTATACAAGGAGATAGCATCAATGCATCCATTCATGTAAGGCTCCAAAGGGATAAACACAGTGAAGCAAACCCAGTGGTGCGAGGCTTTCACAGACTGGCATGTAGGAGTGGGTAAGGGGAGAGACCCCGGTTCTGTCTTTGTCATGTGAGAACACAGGGATAGGGATCCTGTGGAAATCAGGGAGAGTGCTCTCACCATGAACAACCTTGGTCTCAGGTTCCCCAGTCTTCTGAACTCTGAACAGTAAATGTTCTTTGTTTAAGTTGTTCCAGGCTCTGGTATTTTGTCAGAGGAAGTCTGGGTTGACCCAGACAGCCTTGGCTGAAGTTAGAATCCTTACTCATGTACGTGGGTCTTCTACCCGGCAGATCCGATTCAGGGCAATGGCTTTTGGTGACATTATGGACAGCGTCTTTAACTCCAGAATCATTCCTCATGTGAGTGATCTCATATCATATTCATATATATATATATATATAATATTAATATATATATTCATAATATCAATATATTATATATT
>NW_021615565.1:1538-3230 GCF_004785775.1 Grammomys surdaster
TATATTCATAATATCAATATATTATATATTGATGATCTATCTATCTATGTATCTATCTATCAAATAAAATTGCGTTTCAGAGAAGTTATTTCCTCCTAGGAATAGATTCCTGGTGCTCTATCTTGTAGGACTGTGAGCAATGGCTGCTCTGACCCTTTCTCTTCACTTAACTTTCTTTAGCTGGTGAGCAGATGATGGACAAGTCCGTGGTAAGAGCTTAAAGTACAGGGAGGATAAGCCCAGTGAGCATACACTTTAGAGATGACATCATTTAGATGGGGAAATTGAAAGTTTAGGTCACAACTCCATTTATTACCAGGAGACATTAGCTGGAGTAGAAATATATCTCTTTCCCTGTGCAAGGTGGTAAAGATGTTCATGAATATGTTGCATGGGGCTGAGGTTTAGGGGAGCAGCACCAGGCTGGACCATCTTCAGACCTCTTGACCCCAACTCTTTCTTCCCAGTGGGCGTCAGTGTGGGCTGAGTTCTTGGCTCTCCCCTGGCTTCTGAGGGCTCAGTCTGCAACCTGGTCCACACTCACATTCAGTGGTCCTTTGAGTCGTCTCCAATTCACTCTTTTAGTTTTTCTTGGGAAGATGGAAAGCCAGGCTGCACTTTCCACCTAGCTAGCTGTCACCAGGGCTTCCTGCTGCCTCCATCTCACTTAAGAGTGTTCCCAATAGACTGTCTTATAAGTCTTGACAGAGACACTTAATGCCTCCTGTGGAGAGAGATCCAATTTAAATGCAAACACACCGCTACAAGTTGAAAACTGGCCCCGGAGTCAGTTAATTTTCCTGTGACTTACTTTGTTTCTAGTTGAGAAATTATCTTATTAATATGGACTGAATTTTCCTTAGCTTTCTCGAACTTTATATCCAGTTAAAATATACACTTCTAAATCAATCAGATCCAACCTGTAAATTTCTGAACTTGCATAAAAAAACCAATTCATCTTTTAGACAGTAGCTGGAAAGAGATTTATGAATTAAAGTTACATTAATTCCTTGCCCTTAGTATTATATAGGATGCAAGCTGTTATTACAACAGCCAGATTCGTAGATAGTAGTAGATTCAATTTATAAAAACAGATTATTTTAAACTTTTGAAAAGACAGATATAGGATAGTAATATAACAATTAAGAACATTGACTTTGGAGTCAACCAATCTTGGTTTGTGTTCTGGATGGATCATTCATTCATTCATTCATTCATTCCACACACATTTGCTGATAGCTTGTCACTGGAAAAGTAGTGTTGACCAAAATAGACATTCTCCTGCCTACTAATCTGTCAGGGGAAATGGATATTGTATAACTAGTCATTCAGATAAGAAATACCCACAGTGGTGATGACACATAGGGGATAAAAGTTAGTACCATGTGATGAAGGATTAACACAGAAACTAAATTTATTCCAAAAGATCACAGGAAGCTGACTTAATGGCTGAAGGCCCACGATGGCTGGAGCAGGAGCATGGGGGAGTTAGACCTGAGGGAGGGGAAGAGCAGGCTCCTTGACCTGTTAGAGCCTGGATTCCTTCATACACAGTCTGAGTAACATCATCAGCAACACAAGGTCACTCCAGGACTAAACAGATATGGGCGTTGTTTCAGTATTTGACACTTGATTGCTATACAGACTAATCTATTTCCTTTGTGGAATGTTTTTTTTTTTTTTTTTTTTTTT
>NW_021615566.1:0-1764 GCF_004785775.1 Grammomys surdaster
ATCAGATGTAGGATTGGTAAAGATCTTTTCCCAATTTGTTGGTTGTCGTTTTGTCCTATTGACAGTGTCCTTTGCCTTACAGAAACTTTGCAATTTTATGAAGTCCCATTTGTCAATTCTTGATCTTAAAGCATATGCCATTGGTGTTCTGTTCAGGAACTTCTCCCCTGTGCCAAGTATTCAAGGTTCTTCCCCACCTTCTCTTCTATTAGTTTTAGTGTATCTGGTTTTATGTGAAGGTCCTTTATCCATTTAGACTTGAGTTTTGTACAAGGAGATAAGAATGTGTCAATTTGCATTCTTCTACATGTTGTCCTTCAGATGAAACAGCACCATTTGTTGAAAATGTTATCCTTTTTCCACTGGACAATTTCACCTCTTTTGTCAAAGATCAAGTGACTATAGGTGTGTGGGTTCATTTCTCGGTCTTCAATTCTATGCCATTGATCTTCCTGCCTGTCTCTGTACCAATACCATGTAGTATTAATCACTATTGCTCTGTAGTACAGCTTGAGGTCAGGAATGGTGATTTCTCCAGAAGTTCTTTTTTTTTTTGTTTAGAATAGTTTTCACTATCCTGGGTTTCCTGTTATTGCAAATGAATTTGAGAATTTCCTTTTCTAACTCTGTGAAGAATTGATTTGGGATTTTAAAGGGAATTGTATTGAATCTGTAGATTGCTTTTGGCAAGATGGCCATTTTTATTATATTAATCCTGCCAATCCATGAGCATGGGAGATCTTTCCATCTTCTGAGATCTTCTTTGATTTCTTTCTTCAGGGATTTGAAGTTCTTGTCATATAGGTCTTTCACTTGCTTGGTTAAATTCACACGAAGGTATTTTATATTATTTGCAACTATTGTGAAGGGTGTCATTTCCCTAATTTATTTTTCAGTTTGTTTATCTTTCATTTAGAGGAAAGCTACTGGTTTGTTTGAGTTGATTTTATAACCAGCCACTTTGCTGAAGTTGTTTATCAGGTTTAGGAGTTCTCTGGTGGAAGTTTTGGGGTCACTTAAGTATACTATCATGTCATCTGCAAATAGTGGTATTTTGACTTCTTCCTTTCCTATTTGTATCCCTTTGACTTCTTTTTGTTGTCTAATTGCTCTGGCTAGGACTTCCAGTACTATATTGAATAGAAGAGTGGGCAGCCTTGTCTAGTCCCTGATCTTAATGGAATTGCTTCAAGTTTCTCTCCATTTAGTTTGATGTTGGCTACTGGTTTGCTGTAAATTGCTTTTACTATGTTTAGGTATGGGCCTTGAATTTCTGATCTTTCCAAGACTTTTATCATGAAGGGACATTGAATTTTTCAAATGTTTTCTCAGCATCTAGTGAGATGATCATGTGTTTCTTTTTTCCTTTGAGTTTTATATAGTGGATTTCATTGATAGATTTCCGAATATTGAACCACCCCTGCATTCCTGGGATAAAACCTACTTGATCATGATGAATGATTGTTTTGATGTGTTCTTGGATTCAGTTTGCTAGAATTATCTTGAGTATTTTTGCATTGATATTCATAAGGGAGATTGGTCTGAAGTTCTCTTTCTTTGTTGGGTCTTTGTGAGGTTTGGGTATGAGTGTAATTGTAGCTTCATAGAATGAATTGGATAGTATTTCTTCTGTTTCTATTTTGTGGAATAGTTTGAAGAGAATTGGTATTAGGTCTTCCTTGAAGGTTTGATAGAATTCTGCACTAAAATCATCTGGTCCTGTTTTTTTTGTTTTTGTTTTTGTTTTTTTTTTTTTTTTTTTTT
>NW_021615566.1:1864-3633 GCF_004785775.1 Grammomys surdaster
TTTTTTTTTTTTTTTTTTTTTGGTGGGGAGACTTTTAATGACTGCTGCTATTTCCTTAGGGGTTATGGGACTCTTTAGATGTTTTATCTCCTCCTGATTTAACTTTGGTACCTGGTATCTGTCTAGGAAGTTGTCCATCTCATCCAGGTTTTCCAGTTTTGTTGAGTATAGGCCTTTGTAGTAGGAGCTGGTGATTTTTTGAGTTTCTTCAGTTTCTGTTGTTATGTCTCCCTTTTCAATTCTGATTTTATTAATTTGGATACTGTATCTGTGCCCTCTGGTTAATCTGGCTAAGGGTTTGTCTATCTTCTTGAATTTCTCAAAGAACCAGGTCCTGGTTTTGTTGATATTTTGTATTATTCTTTCTGTTTCTATTTGGTTTATTTCAGCCCTGAGTTTGATTATTTCCTGCCTTCTACTCCTCTTGGGTGTATTTGCTTCTTTTTGTTCTAGAGCTTTTAATTATGCTGTCAAGTTGTTAGTGTGTGCTCTCTCCAGTTTCTTTTTGTAGGCACTTAGAGCTATGAGTTTTCCTCTTAGCACTGCCTTCATGGAGTCCCACAAGTTTTGGTATGATATGTCCTCATGTTCATTAAATTCTAAATAGTCTTTAATTTCTTTCTTTATTTCTTCCTTGACCAAGTCATCATTGAGTAGAGAGTTGTTCAGTTTCCATGTACATGTGGATTGTCCATTGTTTTTGTCATCATTAAAGACCAGTCTTAGTCCGTGGTGATCTGATAAGATGCAAGGGATTATTTCAATCTTTTTGTATCTGTAGAGACCTGTTTTGTGACCAATTATGTGGTCTATTTTGGAGAAGGTAACATAAGGTGCTGAGAAAAAGTTTATATATATATATTTTAGGTTCAAATGTTCTATAGATATCTGTTAAGTCCATTTGGTTCATAACTTCTGTTAATTTCAAAGTGTCTTGGTTTAGTTTCTGTTTCCATGATCTGTCCTTTGCTGAGAGTCAGGTGTTGAAATCCTGCACTATTATTGTGTGAGGTGTAATGTGTGTTTTGAGCTTTAGTAGAGTTTCTTTTATGTATGTAGGTACCCTTGCATTTGGAGCATAGATGTTCAGAATTGAGAGTTCACCTTGGTAGATTTTTCCTTTGATGAGTATGAAGTGTCCTTCCTTATCTTTTTGGATTATTTTTGGATGAAAGTCGATTTTATTTGATAGTAGAATGGCTACTCCAGCTTGTTTCTTCGGTCCATTTGCTTGGAAAATTGTTTTCCATCCTTCTATTTTGAGGTAGTGTCTGTCTTTGTCACTGAGGTGCGTTTCTTGTATGCAGCGAAATTCTGGGTCCTGTTTGTGTATCCAGTCTGATAGCCTGCACCTTTTTATTGGGGAATTGAGTCCATTGATGTTAAGAGATATAAAGAAAAAATGAATGTGGCTTCCTGTTATTTTTGTTATTAGAGGTAAAGTTATGTTTGTAGTTAGAATTTGTGTGTATAGCTATCTTCTTTTGGGGTTGTTGGAAGATTACTTCCTTGCTTTTTCTAGTTTATAGTTTCCCTCCTTGTGTTGGCGTTTTCGATCAGTTATCCTTTGAAGTGCTGGGTTTGTGGGAAGATATTGTGCAAATTTGGTTTTGTCATGGAACATCTTGGTTTCATTATCTATAGTTATTGAGAGTTTTGCTGGGTATAGTAGTCTGGGCTGGCATTTGTGTTTTCTTAAGGTCTCTATGATATCATTCCAGACTCTTCTGGCTTTTATAGTCTCTGGTGAGAAGTCTGGTGTAATTATT
>NW_021615567.1:0-901 GCF_004785775.1 Grammomys surdaster
CCCTTCAGCTCCTTCATTCCTCTCTCTAACTCCTCCATTGACCCCATGATCAGTTCAATGGTTGGCTGGAAGCATCTGCCACTGCATATGTCAGTCTCTGGCAGAGGCTCTTAAGAGACAGCTATATCAGGCTCCTGTCAGCATGCAATTCCTGGCCCCCACAACTGTGTCTGCCTTTGGTGACTGCTCATGGACTGGATCTCCATGTGAGGCAGTCTCTGGACAGCCCCTTCTTCAGTCTCTGTTCCACATTGTCTCCATATTTGCTCCCATGAGTATTTTGTTGCTCCTTCTAAGAAGGACTGAAGCACCCACACTTTGGTCTTCCTTCTTCATGAGCTTCATGTGGTCTGAGGGTTGTCACTTGGGTATTTTGAGCTTTTGGACTAATATACACTTATCAGTGAGTGCATACCATATGTGTTCTTTTTTGATTGGGTTACTTCACTCACGATGATATTTTCTAGTTCCATTCATTTTTCCTAAGAATTTCATGAAGTCATTGTTTTTAATAGCTGAGTAATACTCTATTGTGTAAATGTACCACATTTTCTGTATCCAGTCCTCTGTTGAAGGACATCTGGGTTCTTTCCAGCTTCTGGCTATTATAAATAAGGCTGCTATGAAAATAGTGGAGTCTTCCTCCCCTGCCTGGTCCTGTGGGCTGGGGCAGACACAGAGTTGGTCTGTTCCTGTCCTGTGGAGATACTGACTTCTGAGTCATCCTAGAGGAGCCACTGCACTCAGAGCAGCCGGTAAGAAATCCATCTCACTCCCTAAGCCCCAGAGATACATCTGGGAGCCAGGGCCATTCAGGGCACAGCAGCTACCCAAACCCCGCCCCTCCGGAATTCCACTTCCCTTCCTCCCCTGCCTGGTCCTGTGGGCTGGGGCAGACACA
>NW_021615567.1:911-4123 GCF_004785775.1 Grammomys surdaster
CACTTCCCTTCCTCCCCTGCCTGGTCCTGTGGGCTGGGGCAGACACAAAGTTGGTCTGCTCCTGTCCTGTGGAGATACTGACTCCTGAGTCATCCTAGAGGAGCCACTGCACTCAGAGCAGCTGACACTGAGTTGATCTATTCCTGTCCTGTGGAGAATCTGACTCCTGAGTCATCCTAGAGGAGCCACTGCACTCAGAGCAGCAGACACCAAGATTAGGATCATAAAACTACAGAGACATCTGGACTCTGAGGAGCTCTGCAACAAGCAAGATAACTGGAAATACAGACTCCAGTCTTACACAGTGAGGGCAGGCAACACTAGAGTTAACCAGATGGCGAAAGGCAAGCACAAGAACACAAGCAACAGAAACCAAAGTTTCTTGGCATCATCAGTACCAAGTTCTCCCAATATAGCAAGCCCTGAACACCCCATCACACCTGAAAAGCAGGATTCAGAATTAAAATCACTTCTCATGATGATGATAGAGGATTATAAGAAGGAATTAAGTAACTCCCTTAAAGAAATACAGGAGAGTACAAGTAAACATATAGAAGCCCTTAAAGAGGAATCACAGAAATCCCTTAAGGAAATGCAAGAAAACACAAAGAAGGAATTAAACAAAAACATTCAGGATCTGAAAATGGAAATAGAAACAATAAAGAAAGCTCAAAGGGAGACAACCATGGAAATAGAAAACTTAAGAAAGAGGTCAGGAGTCATAGACGCAAGCATCACCAACCGAATACAAGAGATAGAAGAGAGAATCTCAAATGCAGAAGATACGGTAGAAAATATTGACACAGTTGTCCAAGAAAATGCAAAATGCAAAAATTTCCTAACTCAAAACATCCAGGAAATCCAGGACACAATGAGAAGACCAAACCTAAGGATAATAGGTATAGATGAGAATGAAGAGTCCCAACTTAAAGGGACAGTAAATATCTTCAATAAAATTATTGAGGAGAACTTCCCTAACCTAAAGAACAAGATGCCCATAAACATACAAGAAGCCTACAGAACACCAAATAGAACAGACCAGAAAAGAAATACCTCCCGTCACATAATAATCAAAACATCAGATGCACAAAACAAAGAAAAAATACTAAAAGCAGTAAGGGAAAAAGGTCAAGTAACATACAAAGGCAGACCTATAAGAATTACACCAGACTTCTCACCAGAGACTATAAAAGCCAGAAGAGCCTGGACGGACATCATACAGACCCTAAGAGAACACAATTGCCAGCCCAGATTACTATACCCAGCAAAACTCTCAATCACTATAGATGGTGAAACCAAGATATTCCATGACAAAACCAAATTTGCACAATATCTTCCCACAAACCCAGCACTTCAAAGGATAATTGATGGAAAACGCCAACACAAGGAGGGAAACTACAACCTAGAAAAAGCAAGGAAGTAATCTTCCAACAACCCCAAAAGAAGATAACTATACAAACATAACTTTACCTCTAATAGCAAAAATAACAGGAAGCCACAATCATTTTTCCTTAATATCTCTTAACATCAATGGTCTCAATTCCCCAATAAAAAGACGAAGACTATAAGACTGGATACACAAAGAAGACCCAGAATTTTGCTGCATACAAGAAACGCACCTCAGTGACAAAGACAGACACTATCTCAGAATAAAAGGGTGGAAAACAATTTTCCAAGCCAATGGTCCCAAGAAACAAGCTGGAGTAGCCATTCTAATATCAAATAAAATCGACCTTCATCCAAAATTAATCAAAAAAGATAAAGAAGGACACTTCATACTCATCAAAGGAAAAATCTACCAAGGTGAACTCTCAATTCTGAACATCTATACTCCAAATGCAAGGGCACCTACATACATAAAAGAAACTTTACTAAAGCTCAAAACACACATTACACCTCACACAATAATAGTGGGGGATTTCAACACCCCACTGTCAGCAATGGACAGATCATGGAAACAGAAACTAAACTGAGACACTTTGACATTAACAGAAGTTATGAACCAAATGGACTTAACAGACATCTATAGAACATTTCATCCTAAAACAAAAGAATATACCTTTTTCTCAGCACCTCATGGTACCTTCTCCAAAATAGACCATATAATTGGTCACAAAGCAGGCCTCTACAGATACAAAAAGATTGAAATAATCCCTTGCATCTTATCAGATCACCATGGACTAAGACTGGTCTTTAATAATGACAAAACCAATGGAAAACCCATGTGCACATGGAAACTGAACAACTCTCTACTCAATGATGACTTGGTCAACGAAGAAATAAAGAAAGAAATTAAAGATGTTTTAAAATTTAATGAAAAGGAGGACACATCATATCAAAACTTGTAGGACTCCATGAAGGCAGTGCTAAGAGGAAAACTCATAGCCCTAAGTGCCTACAAAAAGAAACTGGAGAGAGCACACACTAACAACTTGACAGTACAACTAAAAGCTCTAGAACAAAAAGAAGCAAATACCCCCAAGAGGAGTAGAAGGCAGGAAATAATCAAACTCAGGGCTGAAATCAACCAAATAGAAACAGAAAAACAATATAAAATATCAATAAAACCAGGAGCTGGTTCTTTGAGAAAATCAACAAGATAGATAAACCGTTAGCCAGATTAACCAGAGGGCACAGAGACAGTATCCAAATTAATAAAATCAGAACTGAAAAGGGAGACATAACAACAGAAACAGAAGAAATTCAAAAAATCATCAGATCCTACTACAAAGGCCTATACTCAACAAAACTGGAAAACCTGGAAGAAATGGACAATTTCCTAGACAGATACCAGGTCACAAAGTTAAACCAGGAGCAGATAAACCATCTAAATAGTCCCATAACCCCTAGGGAAATAGCATCAGTCATTAAAAGTCTCCCCACTAAAAAAAGCCCAGGACCAGATGGTTTTAGTGCTGAATTTTATCAGACCTTCAAGGAAGACCTAATACCAATTCTCTTCAAACTATTCCACAAAATAGAAACAGAAGGAACACTACCCAGTTCGTTCTATGAAGCTACAATTACACTCATACCCAAACCCCACAAAGACCCGACAAAGAAAGAGAACTTCAGACCAATCTCCCTTATGAACATCGATGCAAAAATACTCAATAAAATTCTAGCAAACCGAATCCAAGAACACATCAAAACAATCATCCATCATGATCAAGTAGGTTTTATCCCAGGAATGCAGGGATGGTTCAATATTC
>NW_021615568.1:0-2860 GCF_004785775.1 Grammomys surdaster
AGATATTCACAGAACTGGTTATTAAATAAAATATTGACATAATTGTTTATTAAATAATGATATTTACTGAATTGTTTATTAAATAAATATATTGACAGAATTGGTTTTTAAATAAAAATATTCACAGAATTGGTTATACAGAATTGATTATAATGTAAAGATATTGACAGAAAGGGTTTTAAAAGAAAGATATTGACAAAATTTGTTATTAAATAAAGATATTGACAAAATTTTTTATTAAATAAAGATATTGACAGAATTGTTTATTAAATAAAGATATTGACGTAATTGGTCTTTAACTAAAATATTGACAGAATTGGTTTTTAAATAAATATATTGACAGAATGGATTATTAAACATATTGACAGAATTGGTTATTAAATAAAGAGGTTGACAGAATTGGTTTTTAAATAAAAATATTGACAGAATTTGTTATTAAATAAAGATTTTGACAGAATTGGTTATTAAATAAAGATATTGACAGAATAGGTTATTAAATAAAGATATTGACTTAACTGGTTTTTAAATAAAGATATTGACAGAATTGTTTTTTAAATAAAGATATTGACAGAATTGGTTTTTAAATAAAGATATTGACAGAATTGTTTATTACAGAATTGATTATTACATAAATATATTGACAAAATTGGTTATTAAATAAAGATATTGACAGAATTGGTTTTTAAATATATTGACAGAATTTTAATTAAAATAAATATATTGACAGAATTGGTTATTAAAAAAAGATATTGGCAGAAATGATTATTAAATAAAGATATTGACAGACAGAACTGGATATTAAATAAAGATACTCACAGAATTGGTTATTAAACAAAGATATTGACAGAATTAGTCTTTAAATAAAATATTGACAGAATTGTTCATTAAATAAAGATATTGACAGAATTGGTTATTAAAAAAAGATATTGACTAAATTGGTTACTAAATAAAGATATTGACAGACAGAACTGGTTATTATATACAGATATTGAAATAACTGGTTATTAACTAAAGATATTGACAGAATAGGTTTTTAAATAAAGATATTGACAGATTTCGTTTTTAAATAAAGATATTGACAGAAATGGTTTTGAAATAAAGTTATTGACAGAAATGTTTACTAAATAAAGATATTGACGTAATTGGACTTTAAAAAATATTGACAGAAATGGTTTTTAAATAAAGATATTGACAGAACTGGTTATTAAATAAAGATACTCACAGAATTGGTTATTAAGTAATGATATTGACAGAATTGGTTTTTAAGTACAGATATTGACATAATTGGTTTTTAAATAAAGATATTGACAGAATTTAATTAAAATAAAAGATATTGACAGAATTTTTTTTAAATACAGGTATTGACAGAATTGGTGTTTAAATAAAGATGTTGACAGAACTGGTTTTTAAATAAAGATATGGAGAGAATACGTTATTACATAATTGTTTATTAAATAAAGATATTGACAGAATTGGTTATTAAATAAAAATATTGACAGAATTGGTTTTTAAACAAAGATATTGAAAGAATTGGTTATTAAATAAAGGTATTGACAGAATTGGTTGTTGAATAAAGACATTGACAGTATTGGTTATTACAGAACTGATTATAAAATAAAGATATTGACAGAATTCGCTATTAAATAAAGATATTGACAGAATTGGTTATTAAATAATGATATTGACAAAATTGGTTATTACAGAATTGATTATTAAATAAAATATTTACAGAATTGTTTTTAAAATAAAGACATTGACAGAACTGCTTATTACACAATTGATCATTAAATAAGATATTGACAGAATTGCTTATTAAATATAGATATTGACAGAACTGTTTATTAAATAAAGATAATGACACAATTGGTTATTAGAAAATTGATTATTAAATAACAATATTGACAGAATTGGTTTTTAAATAAAGATATTGACAGAATTGATTTTTAAATAAACATATTGACAGAACTGGTTTTTGAATAAAGATATTGAAAGAACTGTTTATTAAATAAAGATATTGACAGAATTGTTTATTTCAAAATTGATTATTAAATATCGATATTGACAGAATTGGATTTTAAATACAGATATTGAGAGAATTGGTGTTTAAATAAAGATGTTGACAGAATTGGTTTTAAATAAAGATATTAACAGAATAAGTTATTACATAATTGTTTTTTAAATAAAGATATTGACAGAATTGGCTTTTAAATAAAGATCTTGACAGAACTGGTGTTTAAAAAAAGATATTGACAGAATTGATTATTAAATAGAGCTATTGACAGAATTGGTTGTTAAATAAAGATATTGACAGAATGGGTTATTAAATAAAGTTATTGACAGAATTGGTTGTTAAATAAAGATATTGATAGTATTGGATATTACAGAACTGATTTTAAATAATGATTTTTACAGAATTGGTTTTAAAATAAAGATATTGACAGAATTGGTTTTTAAATAAAGATATAGACAGAATTGGCTATTTCAAAATTGATTATTAAATAACGAGATTGACAGAACTGGATTTTAAATAAAGATATTGAGAGAATTGGTGTTTAAATAAAGATGTTGACAGAACTGGTTTTTAAGTAAAGATATTGACAGAATACGTTATTATATAATTGGTTATTAAATAAAGATATTGACATAATTGGTTATTAAATAAAGATATTGACAAAACTGGTTGTTAAATAAACATATTGACAGAATTGGTTATTAAATAAAGATATTTATAGACAGAATTGTTTATTAAATAAAGACATTGATGGAATTGGTTTTTAAACAAAGATACTGACAGAATTGGTAATTAAACAAAGATATTGACAGAATCGGCTATTAAAGATAATGACAGAATTGCTTATTA
>NW_021615568.1:2960-4956 GCF_004785775.1 Grammomys surdaster
ATTACAGAACTTATTAATAAATAAAGATATTGACAGAATTGGTTATTGAATAAAGATATTGTCAGAATTGGTTTTTTAAAAAAAGATATTGACAGAATTGTTTATTATAAACTTGATTATTTTATAAAGATATTGACATAATTGGTTATTAAATAAAGATATTGACAGAACTGGTTATTAAATAAAGATATTGACAGAATTATTTATAGAAAAGATATAGAGAGAATTGGTTATGAAATAAAGATATTGACAGACAGAATTGGTTATTATATACAGATATTTACAGAACTGGTTATTAAGTAAAGATATTCACAGAATTGGATTTTCAATAAAGATATTGACAGAATTGGGTTTTAAATAAAATATTGACAGAATTGCTTATTAAATAAAGTTATTGACAGAATTGGTTTTTATATATAGATATTGAAAGAATTTGTTTTTAAAAAAGATACTGAATTGGTTATTTAATAAAGGTATTGAGACACAGAATTGGTTATTAAATAAAGATATTGATAGAACTGGATTTTAAATAAAAATGTTGACAGAATTGGTTTTTAAATAAAGATATTGACAGAATCAGTTATTAAAGATATTGACAGAATTGGTTTTTAAACAAAGTTATTGACAGAATTGGTGTTTAAATTAAGATATTGACACAATTGGATATTAAATAAAGCTATTGACAGAATTGGTTGTTAAATAAAGATATTGAGTGAATTGGTTATTAAATAATCTTAGTGACAGAATTGGTTTTTAAATTAAAACATTGACAGAACTGTTTATTAAATAAATATATTAACAGAATTGGTTATTAAGTAAAGCTATTGACAGAATTGGTTTTTAAACAAACATATTGACAGAATTGGTTTTTAAATAAAGCTATTGACAGGATTGGTTGTTAAATAAAGATATTGAGTGAATTGGTTATTAAATAAAGTTATTGACAGAATTGGTTTTTAAATATAGATATTGACAGTATTGGTTATTACAGAACTGATTATAATATAAAGATATTGACAGAAGTGGTTATTACAGAATTGATTATTAAATGGATATTGACAGAATTGGTTATTAAATAAAGATATTGACAGAACTGTTTATTAAATAAAGATATTGACATTGACAGAATTGGTTACTAGAAAATTGATTATTAAATAACGATATTGACAGAATTGCTTTCTAAATAAAGATATTGACAGAATTGGTGTTTAAATTAAAATATTGACAGAATTGGTTTTTAAATGAAGATATTGAGAGAATTGGTTATTAAATAAACATATTGACAGAATTGGTTATTAAATAAAGATATTGACAGAATTGGTTTTAAAATAAAAACATTGACAGAACTGCTTATTTCAGAATTGATTATTAAAAAAAGATACTTACAGAATTGTTTATTAAATAAAGATATTGACTGAAGTGGTTATTACAGAATTTATTATTAAATAGATATTGACAGAATTGGATATTAAATAAAGATATTGACTGAACTGTTTATTAAATAAAGATATTGAAAGAATTGTTTATTAGTAAATTGATTATTAAATAACGATATAGACAGAATTGGTTTTTAAATAAAGATAATGACAGAATTGGTTTTTAAATAAAGATACTGACAGAACTGTTAAATAAAGATATTGACAGAACTGTTTATTAAATAAAGATACTGACAGAATTGGTTATATCAAAATTGATTATTAAATAACGATATTGACAGAATTGGAATTTAAATAAAGATATTGAGAGAATTGGTGTTTAAATAAAGATGTTGACAGAACTGGTTTTTAAATAAAGATATTGACAGAATATTTTATTACATAATTGGTTATTAAATAAAGATATTCATAGAATTGGCTTTTAAACAAAGATATGGACAGAATTGGTGTTTCAATAAAGATATTGACAGAATTGGTTATTAAATTAAGCTTTTGAAAGAATTGGTTGTTAAATAAAGATATTGACAGAATTGGTTAATAAATAAAGTTATTGACAGAAT
>NW_021615569.1:0-1528 GCF_004785775.1 Grammomys surdaster
GACATTTCAGTTAGGAAGTGTGTTTGGTTTAAAGCAGAAACAGTTGTATCATCCGGCCATGTATCTTTCATTGTTTCATGTGGAATGTCCATGTAATTTGCTAGATTCCAGCAGAAAAGCACTATAAAACGTATTGAACAAATCTAGTGTAAAGATAGTTGATTTGCAGCACATTCTTACTTCCATATATAAAGGCAAGTACAACGGGGCTGAAAACAGCTAAATCATGTTACATGGGACATTTCAGGTAGGAAGTGTGTTTGGTTTAAATGAGAAACACTTGTACCATCCGGCCATGTATCTTTCATTGTTGCATGTGGAATGTCCATGTAAGTTGCTAGACTCCAGCAGAAAAGCACTATAGAATGTATTGAACAAATCTAGTGTAAAGATATGCAAATTGCAGCACATTCTTACTTCCAGATATAAAGGCAAGTACAACGGAGCTGAAAACAGCTAAATCATGTTAAACGGGAAATTTAAGTTAGGAAGTGTGTTTGGTTTAAAACAGCAAAACTTGTACCATCTGGCCATGTATCTTTCATTGTTTCATGTGGAATGTCCATGTAAGTTGCTAGATTCCAGCAGAAAAGCACTATAGAACGTATTGAACAAATCTAGTTTAAAGATACGTGATTTGAAGCACATTCTTACTTCCAGATATAAAGGCAATTAAAACAGAGCTGAAAACAGCTAAATCATGTTACATGTGACATTTCAGTTAGGAAGTGTGTTTGGTTTAATGCTGAAACACTTGTAGAATTCGGCCAAGTATCTTTCATTGTTTCATGTGCAATGTCATGGAAGTTGCTAGATTCCAGCAGAATAGCACTATAGAACATATTGAACAAACCTAGTGTAAAGATACGCGAATTGCAGCACTTTCTTACTTCCAGATAAAAAGGCAAGTACAACAGAGCTGAGAACAGCTAAATCATGTTACATGGGACATTTCAGTTAGGAAGTGTGTTTGGTTTGAAGCAGAAACACTTGATCCATTCATTCATGTATCTTTCATTGTTATAGAGGGAATGTTCATGTACATTGCTAGAATCCAGCAGAAAAACACTATAAAACGTACTGAACAAATCTAGTGTAAAGATACGCGAATTGCAGCACATTTTTACTTCCAGAAATAAAGGTAAGTACAACAGAGCTGAAATCAGCTAAATCATGTAACATGGGACATTTCAGTTAGGAAGTGTGTTTGGTTTAAATCAGAAACACTTGTACCATCCGGCCATGAATCTTTCACTGTTTCATGTGGAATGTCCATGTAAGTTGCTAGATTCCAGCAGAAAAACACTATAGATCGTATTGAAGAAATCTAGTGTAAAGATATGTGAATTGAAGCACATTCTTACTTCCAGAGCTAAAGGCAAGTACAACAGAGCTGAAAACAGCTGAATCATGTTACATGTGCCATTTTAGGTAGGAAGTGTGTTTGGTTTAAAGCAGAAACACTTGTACAATCCGGCCATGTATCTTTCATTGTTATATAGGAAATGTTCATGTAAGTTGCTAGATT
>NW_021615569.1:1538-3100 GCF_004785775.1 Grammomys surdaster
TACTGTAAAGATACTTGATTTGCAGCACATTCTTACTTCCAGATATAAAGGCAAGTACCAAAGAGCTGAAAACAGCTAAATAATGTTACATGGGACATTTCAGTTAGGAAGTGTGTTTGGTTTAAAGCAGAAACACTTGTACCATCCGGCCATGTATCTTTCATTGTTTCATGTGTAATTTCCATGGAAGTTGCTAGATTCAAGCAGAAAAGCACTATAGAACGTATTCAACAAACCTAGTGTAAAGATATGTGATTTGAAGCACATTCTTACCACCAGATAGAAAGGCAAATACAACTGAGCTGAAAACAGCTAAATAATGTTACATGGGACATTTCAGTTAGGAAGTGTGTTTGGTTTAAATCAGAAACACTTGTACCATCCGGCCATGTATCTTTCATTGTTTCATGTGGAATGTCCATGTAAGTTGCTAGATTCCAGCAGAAAAGCACTATAAAACGTATTGAACAAATCTAGTTTAAAGATACGTGATTTGAAGCACATTCTTACTTCCAGAGCTAAAGGGAAGTACAACAGAGCTGAAAACAGCTGAATCTTGTTACATGTGACATTTCAGTTAGGAAGTGTGTTTGGTTTAAAGCAGAAACACTTGTACCATCCATCCAAGTATCTTTCATTGTTATATAGGGAATGTTCATGTACGTTGCTGGATTCCAGCAGAAAAGCACTATAGAACGTACTGAACAAATCTATTGTAAAGATATGCGAATTGCAGCTCATTCTTACTTCCAGAGCTAAAGGCAAGTACAACAGAGCTGAAAACAGCTAAGTCATGTTACATGTGACATTTAGGTTAGGAAGTGTGCTTGGTTTAAAGGAGAAACACTTGCACCATCAGGCCATGTATCTTTTATAGTTTCATGTGTAATGTCTATGTATGTTTCTAGATTCCAGCAGAAAAGCACTATAGAACATATTGAACAAACCTATTGTAAAGATATGTGAATTGAAGCACATTCTTACTTCCAGAGCTAAAGGCAAGTACAACAGAACTGAAAACAGCTAAATCATGTTGCATGTGACATTTCAGTTAGGAAGTGTGTTTGGTTTAAATCAGAAACACTTGTACCATCCGGCCATGTATCTTTCATTGTTGCATGTGGAATGTCCATGTAAGTTGCTAGATTCCAGCAGAAAAGCACTGTAGAACGTATTGAACAAATCTAGTGTAAAGATACGGGAATTGCAGCTCATTCTTACTTCCAGATATAAAGGCAAGTACAACGGAGCTGAAAACAGCTAAATCATGTTAAATGGGAAATTTAAGTTAGGAAGTGTGTTTGGTTTAAAGCAGCAACACTTGTACCATCTGGCCATGTATCTTTCATTGTTTCATGTGGAATGTCCATGTAAGTTGCTAGATTCCAGCAGAAAAGCACTATAGAACGTATTGAACAAATCTAGTTTAAAGATACGTGATTTGAAGCACATTCTTACTTCCAGATATAAAGGCAATAAAAACAGAGCAGAAAACAGCTAAATCATGTTACATGTGACATTTCAGTTAGGAAGTGTGTTTGGTTTAAAGCAGAAACAGTTGT
>NW_021615570.1:0-1672 GCF_004785775.1 Grammomys surdaster
TCCTATAAGTTTATTATTTATTGATTATATTATTTTGTACTGAATATATTATTTTTATTATTTGTTTATAATATTGTAATTATTCATTATGTTATTTTTATTATTTATGTTATTATTTATGTTATCATATAATTTTATTATTTACTGATTATGTTATTATTTATTCAATACATTATTATTATTTATGTATAATACTGTTTTTAATTATTTATTCGTCATGTTATTTTTATTATTTATGTACTTTATTGTTTATGTTATCCGATCATTTTATTCTCTGTTTATTATATTTTATTATTATTTATTTCATATATTATTTTTATTATTTATTTATGTTATTATTTTGTTATCGTATAATTTTATCGTTTATTGATTATGTTATTGTTTATGTAAAATATTATTATTATTTATGTATAATACTGTTTTTATTAATTTATTGGTTATGTTATTGTTGTTATTCATGTGTTTTATTATTCACGTTATTATTGTTTATGTGTTATTTACGTCATCACTACAGGGACTGGCACACTGATGGACTGTGACTGAGGGCGGACCTTCCGGAGACACAGAACTTCCTCCAGGTTCAAACGGTGTGATTGTTATTATTATTGTTATTGTTATTGTTGTTGTTATTGTTATTATTATTGTTATTATTGTTGTTATTATTATTGTTATTATTATGATTTTTGTTATTATTGTTATTATTATTGTTATTATTATGGTTATTATTATTGTTATTATTGTTATTGCTATTATTATTATTGTTATTATTATTGCTATTATTATTGTTATTATTATTGCTATTATTGTTATTGTTATTATTATCATTGTTATTATTATTGTTATTATTATTGTTAATATTGATATTATTATTGTTTTTATTATTGTTATTATTATTAGTACTATTGTTAATATTATTGTTATTATTGTTACTATTGTTGTTATTATTGTTGTTATTATTATTGTTATTATTGTTTTTATTATTGTTTTTATTATTGTTGTTATCATTATTTCTATTACATTATTCACATTGTTATTATTATTATATTATCATTGTTGTTATTATTGTTATTATTAGTAGTATTATTGTTATTATTATTGTTATTATTGTTACTATTGTTGTTATTATTATTGTTATTATTATTATTGTTGTTATTATTGTTATTATTATTGTTGTTATCATTATTACTATTATATTATTCACATTGTTATTATTATATTGTTATTGTTGTTATTATTGTTATTATTATTAGTATTATTGTTATTATTATTGTTATTATTGTTACTATTGTTGTTATTATTATTGTTATTATTATTGTTGTTATTATTGTTATTATTTTCATTCCATTACATTTATAATCAATACTGCTATTTCTTATTATTATTAATACCATGTGAGTCATATTTTTTACGGTTATTCTTATTATTGTTATTATTATTGGTATTTTTATTGGTACTATTATGACGTCCGGTTACATTTTATACTCAATATTATTGTTTCTTCTTATTATTAATATTGTGTGACGTCATATTTTTATGGCTGTTATTATTATTATTGTTATTATTATCGTTATTATTATTATTATGTTATTGTTCTTGATATTATTGTCATTATTATCGTTATTATTATTATTATCTTACTACTATTGTTATTATTATTATTGTTATTGTTATT
>NW_021615571.1:0-1050 GCF_004785775.1 Grammomys surdaster
GTGGATAAAGGACCTCCACATAAAACCAGATACACTGAAACTAATAGAAGAGAAGGTGGGGAAAAGCCTCGAATACTTGGGCACAGGGGAAAAGTTCCTGAACAGAACTCCAATGGCATATGCTCTAAGATCAAGAATTGACAAATGGGACTTCATAAAATTGCAAAGTTTCTGTAAGGCAAAGGACACTGTCAATAGGACAAAACGACAACCAACAAATTGGGAAAAGATCTTTACCAATCCTTCATCTGATAGAGGGCTAATATCCAATATATACAAAGAACTCAAGAAATTAGACTCCAGGCAACCAAATTACCCTATTAAAAAATGGGGTATAGAGCTTAACAAAGAATTTTCAACAGAAGAAACTCGAATGGCCGAGAAGCACCTAAAGAAATGCTCGGCATCCTTAGTCGTCAGGGAAATGCAAATCAAAACAACCCTGAGATTCCATCTCACACCAGTCAGAATGGCTAAGATTAAAAACTCAGGTGATAGTAGATGCTGGCGAGGGTGTGGAGAAAGAGGAACACTCCTCCATTGTTGGTGGGACTGCAAGATGGTGCAACCACTTTGGAAATCAGTCTGGCGGTTCCTCAGAAAATTGGACATAGCATTACCCGAGGATCCAGCTATACCACTCCTAGGCATATACCCAGAAGATGCTCGAACATATAACAAGGACATATGCTCAACTATGTTCATAGCAGCCTTATTTATAATAGCCAGGAGCTGGAAAGAACCCAGATGTCCTTCAACTGAGGAATGGATTCAAAAAATGTGGTATATTTACACAATGGAGTATTACTCAGCTATTAAAAACAATGAATTCGAGAGGTTCCTAGGTAAATGGATGGAACTAGAAATTATCATCCTGAGTGAGGTAAGCCAATCACAAAAGAACACACATGGTATTCACTCACTGATTATTGGATATTAGCCTAGAACCTTGAAATGCCCAAGATGCAACTCACAGGCCACATGAAGCCCATAAAGAAGGAAGACCAAGTGAGGGTGATTCGGTCCTTCTTAGAAGGAGCAACAAAATAC
>NW_021615572.1:0-765 GCF_004785775.1 Grammomys surdaster
TAATACTAACAAGTAAAAAGAACAGCATGATTTTAAAAGCAATTATAGCCCCTGCCTGCTCCTCCCGGCTGGAGCAGACACAGAGTAGGTCTGCTCCCGTCCTGTGGAGAAACTGAATCCTGAGTCATCCAGGAGCCACTGCACTCAGAGCAGCTGGCAAGAACTCCATCTCACTCCCTAAACCCCAGAGATAGATCGGGGAGCCAGGGACATCCAGGGCACAGCAGCTACCCAAACCCCGCCCCTCCGGAATTCCACTTCCCTTCTGCCCCTGCCTGGTCCTGCGGGCTGGAGCAGACACAGAGTCAGTCTGCTCCTGTCCTGTGGAGAAACCGAATCCTGAGTCATCCAGGAGCCACTGCACTCAGAGCAGCTGGTAAGAACTCCATCTCACTCCCTAAACCCCAGAGATAGATCGGGGAGCCAGGGACATCCAGGGCACAGCAGCTACCCAAACCCCGCCCCTCCGGAATTCCACTTCCCTTCTGCCCCTGCCTGCTCCTCCGAGCTGGAGCAGACACAGAGTCAGTCTGCTCCTGTCCTGTGGAGAAACTGAATCCTGAGTCATCCAGGAGCCACTGCACTCAGAGCAGCTGGTAAGAACTCCATCTCACTCCCTAAACCCCAGAGATAGATCGGGGAGCCAGGGACATCCAGGGCACAGCAGCTACCCAAACCCCGCCCCTCCGGAATTCCACTTCCCTTCTGCCCCTGCCTGGTCCTCCGGGCTGGAGCAGACACAGAGTCAGTCTGCTCCTGTCCTGT
>NW_021615572.1:865-5666 GCF_004785775.1 Grammomys surdaster
ACTCAGAGCAGAAGGATTTCCAGATCCAAGAGGTGGCCTGAGTCCCAGGAGTTATTCCACCCAGGAGATTAGGAGCATAAGACCACAGAGACCTCTGGACTCTGAGGAGCTCTGCAATAAGCAAGATAACTGGAAATACAGACTCCAGTTTTACACAGTGAGGGCAGGTACCACTAGAGTTAACCAGATGGCGAAAGGCAAGCGCAAGAACATAAGCAACGGAAACCAAAGTTTCTTGGCATCATCAGTGCCCAATTCTCCCAATATAGCAAGCCCTGAACACCCCATCACACCTGAAAAGCAGGATTCAGAATTAAAATCACTTCTCATGATGATGATAGAGGATTATAAGAAGGAATTAAGTAACTCCCTTAAAGAAATACAGGAGAGTACAAGTAAACAGATAGAAGCCCTTAAAGAGGAATCACAGAAATCCCTTAAAGAAATGGAAGAAAACACAAAGAAGGAATTAAACAAAAACATTCAGGACCTGAAACTAGAAATAGAAACAATAAAGAAAGTTCAAAGGGAGACAACCATGGAGATAGAAAACCTAAGAAAGAGATCAGGAGTCACAGACGCAAGCATCACCAACCGAATACAAGAGATAGAAGAGAGAATCTCAAATGCAGAAGATACGGTGGAAAATATTGACACAGTTGTCAAAGAAAATGCAAAACGCAAAAAACTCCTAACTCAAAACATCCAGGAAATCCAGGACACAATGAGAAGACCAAACCTAAGGATAATAGGTATAGATGAGAATGAAGATTCTCAACTTAAAGGGCCAGTAAATATCTTCAACAAAATTATTGAGGAAAACTTCCCTAACCTAAAGAACAAGATGCCCATAAACATACAAGAAGCCTACAGAACACCAAATAGACTAGACCAGAAAAGAAATACCTCCCGTCACATAATAATCAAAACATCAGATGCACAAAACAAAGAAAAAATACTAAAAGCAGTAAGGGAAAAAGGTCAAGTAACATATAAAGGCAGACCTATAAGAATTACACCAGACTTCTCACCAGAGACTATAAAAGCCAGAAGAGCCTGGACGGACATCATACAGACACTAAGAGAACACAATTGCCAGCCCAGATTACTATACCCAGCAAAACTCTCAATCACTATAGATGGTGAAACCAAGATATTCCATGACAAAACCAAATTTGCACAATATCTTCCCACAAACCCAGCACTTCAAAGGATAATTGATGGAAAATGCCAACACAAGGAGGGAAACTACAACCTAGGAAAAGCAAGTAAGTAATCTTCCAACAACCCCCAAAAAAGATACAAACATAACTTTACCTCTAATAACAAAAATAACAGGAAGCAACAATCATTTTTCCTTAATATCTCTTAACATCAATGGTCTCAATTCCCCAATAAAAAGACGCAGACTATCAGACTGGATACACAAACAAGACCCAGAATTTTGCTGCATACAAGAAACGCACCTCAGTGACAAAGACAGACACTACCTCAGAATAAAAGGGTGGAAAACAATTTTTCAAGCCAATGGTCCCAAGAAACAAGCTGGAGTAGCCATTCTAATATCAAATAAAATCGACTTTCATCCAAAATTAATCAAAAAAGATAAGGAAGGACACTTCATACTCATCAAAGGAAAAATCTACCAAGGTGAACTCTCAATTCTGAACATCTATGCTCCAAATGCAAGGGCACCTACATACATAAAAGAAACTTTACTAAAGCTCAAAACACACATTACACCTCACACAATAATAGTGGGGGATTTCAACACCCCATTGTCAGCAATGGACAGATCATGGAAACAGAAACTAAACAGAGACACTTTGAAATTAACAGAAGTTATGAACCAAATGGACTTAACAGACATCTATAGAACATTTCATCCTAAAACAAAAGAATATACCTTTTTCTCAGCACCTCATGGTACCTTCTCCAAAATAGACCATATAATTGGTCACAAAACAAGCCTCTACAGATACAAAAAGATTGAAATAATCCCTTGCATCTTATCAGATCACCACGGACTAAGACTGGTCTTTAATAATGACAAAAACAATGGAAAACCCACGTACACATGGAAACTGAACAACTCTCTACTCAATGATGACTTGGTCAAGGAAGAAATAAAGAAAGAAATAAAAGACTTTTTAGAATTCAATGAAAATGAGGACACATCATACCAAAACTTGTGGGACTCCATGAAGGCAGTGCTAAGAGGAAAGCTCATAGCTCTAAGTGCCTACAAAAAGAAACTGGAAAGAGCACACACTAACAAGTTGACTGCACAACTAAAAGCTCTAGAACAAAAAGAAGCAAATACACCCAGGAGGAGTAGAAGGCAGGAAATAATCAAACTCAGGGCTGAAATCAACCAAATAGAAACAGAAAGAACAATACAAAATATCAATAAAACCAGGAGTTGGTTCTTTGAGAAAATCAACAAGATAGATAAACCCTTAGCCAGATTAACCAGAGGGCACAGAGACAGTATCCAAATTAATAAAATCAGAACTGAAAAGGGAGACATAACAACAGAAACTGAAGAAATTCAAAAAATCATCAGATCCTACTACAAAGGCCTATACTCAACAAAACTGGAAAACCTGGATGAAATGGACAATTTCCTAGACAGATACCAGGTACCGAAGTTAAACCAGGAGCAGATAAACCATCTAAATAGTCCCATAACCCCTCAGGAAATAGCAGCAGTCATCAAAAGCCTCCCCACTAAAAAAAGCCCAGGACCAGATGGTTTTAGTGCTGAATTCTATCAGACCTTCAAGGAAGACCTAATACCAATTCTCTTCAAACTATTCCACAAAATAGAGACAGAAGGAACACTACCCAATTCGTTCTATGAAGCTACAATTACACTCATACCCAAACCCCACAAGGACCCGACAAAGAAAGAGAACTTCAGACCAATCTCCCTTATGAACATCGATGCAAAAATACTCAATAAAATTCTAGCAAACCGAATCCAAGACCACATCAAAACAATCATCCATCATGATCAAGTAGGTTTTATCCCAGGAATGCAGGGATGGTTCAATATTCGGAAATCCATCAATGTAATCCACTATATAAACAAACTTAAAGAAAAAAACCACATGATCATCTCACTAGATGCTGAGAAAGCATTTGACAAAATTCAACATCCCTTCATGATAAAAGTCTTGGAAAGATCAGGAATTCAAGGCCCCTACCTAAACATAGTAAAAGCAATTTACAGCAAACCAGTAGCCAACATCAAGCTAAATGGAGAGAAACTTGAAGCAATCCCACTAAGATCAGGGACTAGACAAGGTTGCCCACTCTCCCCCTACCTATTCAATATAGTACTGGAAGTCTTAGCCAGAGCAATTAGACAGCAAAAAGAAGTCAAAGGGATACAAATAGGAAAGGAAGAAGTCAAAATATCGCTATTTGCAGATGATATGATAGTATACTTAAGTGACCCCCAAACTTCCACCAGAGAACTCCTAAACCTGATAAACAACTTCAGCAAAGTGGCTGGTTATAAAATCAACTCAAACAAATCAGTAGCCTTCCTCTACATGAAAGATAAACAGACTGAAAAAGAAATTAGGGAAATGACACCCTTCACAATAGTTGCAAATAATATAAAATACCTTGGTGTGAATCTAACCAAGCAAGTGAAAGACCTGTATGACAAGAACTTCAAGTCTCTGAAGAAAGAAATTGAAGAAGATCTCAGAAGATGGAAAGATCTCCCATGCTCATGGATTGGCAGGATTAATATAATAAAAATGGCCATCTTGCCAAAAGCAATCTACAGATTCAATGCAATCCCCATTAAAATCCCAACTCAATTCTTCACAGAGTTAGAAAAGGAAATTCTCAAATTCATATGGAATAACAAAAAACCCAGGATAGCGAAAACTATTCTCAACAATAAAAGAACTTCTGGAGGAATTACCATCCCTGACCTCAAGCTGTACTACAGAGCAATAGTGATAAAAACTACCTGGTATTGGTACAGAGACAGGCAGGAAGATCAATGGAATAGAATTGAAGACCCAGAAATGAACCCACACTCCTATGGTCACTTGATCTTTGACAAAGGAGCTAAAACTGTCCAGTGGAAAAAGGACAGCATTTTCAACAAATGGTGCTGGTTCAACTGGAAGACAACATGTAGAAGAATGAAAATTGATCCATTCTTATCTCCTTGTACAAAGCTCAAGTCTATGTGGATAAAGGACCTCCACATAAAACCAGATACACTGAAACTAATAGAAGAGAAGGTGGGGAAAAGCCTCGAATACTTGGGCACAGGGGAAAAGTTCCTGAACAGAACTCCAATGGCATATGCTCTAAGATCGAGAATTGACAAATGGGACTTCATAAAATTGCAAAGTTTCTGTAAGGCAAAGGACACTGTCAATAGGACAAAACGACAACCAACAAATTGGGAAAAGATCTTTACCAATCCTTCATCTGATAGAGGGCTAATATCCAATATATACAAAGAACTCAAGAAATTAGACTCCAGACAACCAAATTACCCTATTAAAAAATGGGGTATAGAGCTTAACAAAGAATTTTCAACGGAAGAAACTCGAATGGCCGAGAAGCATCTAAAGAAATGTTCAGCATCCTTAGTCGTCAGGGAAATGCAAATCAAAACAACCCTGAGATTCCATCTCACACCAGTCAGAATGGCTAAGATTAAAAACTCAGGTGATAGTAGATGCTGGCGAGGGTGTGGAGAAAGAGGAACACTCCTCCATTGTTGGTGGGACTGCAAGATGGTGCAACCACTTTGGAAATCAGT
>NW_021615573.1:0-7457 GCF_004785775.1 Grammomys surdaster
CGCCATCAGTTCTGAATCCTCTGTTGAGCTAACAGGGTCCCTCGAAGCTGGATAAAACGCTGAGACATTCGGCTTCGTCCCGGGTTTCGGCACCAGTTGTGACGCGCCGCCTCGCCGATAAGGAGAACACGCCACACTCAGGATTCTTCTGACAGCAGTTTACTTGTTACAGCTCTTTTAGATGGTGTTACAGCTCTCTTAGATGGTAGTGTTACAGCTCTCTTGGATGGTAGTGGCGAAGGACCCAGAGCCCCAGAACCCACGGCTTATATAGAGTCCTGGGAGAACTTACTGCATGCTCATTGGCTCCTTAAGTGATGCCTAATTAGCATACTAGTTTTTCATTGGCTCTTGGAGTGAGGCCTAATTAGCATATTAGTTTTTGCTCCTTGCGCATGCGCACACTCGGCTTGGCTCTGACTGAAGCCAGAGCACGGGAAGCCGGAGCCCCTGCGCAGGCGCACTTCCATTCATGGCTCTGTCAGAGCCGAGAAGCAGGGAGCCGGTGCGCCTTGCTCGGGCGCACTTTACTTCACGGCTCCCTCACTGAGCCGCGCCATTGAATGCGGCTCCCTCACGGAGCTGTGCCATTGAATGCGGCTTCCTGATGGAGCCGCGCCATTGACAAATGGCGAATGCGGCTCCCACACGGAGCCGCGCCATTGTCGAATGGTGAACGCGGCTCCCAACATCTCCCCCTTCTTTATTATATTGCTACAACAAATTCCCAACTGTTATTTCGCCGATCAAGCCCACTGTTCTACTAGTAAGGCATTTAAGGCAGTTAAACAGTTGTGAGACCTTCTACACTTATGTCCCTTGCAATGGGAACCCGAGCCCTGGGAAGTGTGGAGGACTATCACTCAGGGTTCCTGGTTAAATACCCCCTGTTAAATACCCCCTGGAGCGACGTGTACGTATCTGGTTGGTTAATTGCCCATAAAATCCTATATGCCCCGGGATGGGCTGTGACTTTCCGCGCTTTCCCCTTACACAAAGGCAATAAATTATAGAACTTGTGAGAGCATCAGATTGTCAGGGCTGTCTCTGCCTTCCACGGCTCTCTACATCAACGTCTCCCCCTTTTTGTTTTAAATGAGAATCACAGGCACTGGCCATTTCCCGTGTCTTAGGCTAGTTGACGTTCTTCCATAGCCAGCACCAAAGAATGGTGAGCTCCCTGTCTTAGGCTACGAGGGTTGCACCCACACCTGGCATTCTTGCCAGCAAGAATGTGCACCCAGGTTGTGGCCACTCGTAATGCCCGTCATGGGGTAAACTCACAGCTCGCGGTATACCTCTGGCATATGGCATCAACCTATTCCCGTCGTTGGGATCAATGCCAGCTGGCCTGGAGTTGAAAAGATGGAGTTGCCCTTGGTTCGTCTGGCACAGTACCAATATGACTCAAACTCAAGCCCGATCAAGCAATTTCCATCATGGGGGAATAAGCGATCAAGGACTAATAGTTTGATACAGTCTCCCCTACCTTACCAGGTGCAATGGAAACAAGTCCTCTGGGTGCAAAGGCTAGGGAAATCGAAAGAGATGCAAACACCCATCCCTGTGCAATGGAGTCATCTCCTAGGGGTGCAAGGGCTGTTTGTCTCAGAATTCAGGTACCAGAGCTACACAGACAAGACCAGTCAGGCTAAAACTCCTCATCGACCCAGTGCAATGGGCTGAGCCCTTGGGGTGCAGCGGCTGATGGATCTGTTTGCTTGCTATTTCTTTAACATAGATAACCAGATTTCGGGAGATGAACCTTGTTCTAAGGCCACAAGTGTTTGGGTAATCATGGCTTTGTCACGTTTCTGTTGATTTCTGAGCTTGTAAACCAACCAGAGTATGAACACTAATCTGCAACACAGGGTTGTACCAAACAGGCCTACTCCCACCCACTCCTTAAAGAAGGGGAAGGCTGAAGAAATCTAGGAAGAAGGTCTTTCAGTCAGCGACAGGTCCATGCGTGTTAAGTTGATGGCCATCACCACTACTCGCAACTTCTCAAGGAGTTCATCAAATCCTTCTGACCATTCTCCTGTTAGGTAATGAGACAATTGTCTGGATAAATTAGCTGTTCGAGTAAAGTTTTCATATTGAACACTAGTAATACAGAGTGTCCCCAGTTTTCTTTCACATCTCAATTGTGCCAATTGAAAAAGAATGTTTAATCTTTCTTTTACCAAATCTAGGCGCTGATTAACAATCATCAATCTGTCTTTCAATTCAGCACTCGTAGAGTACCTCTGTCACTGTAGCAGACAACTGATTTAAGGCTGTTGTTTTATAGCAATCCCAGCAGCTGTAGCTGCAATGGCACTAACTGATATCGCCGTCATTATGGCTTCAGTTATGCCAAAGTCTCTTTTTTGTCTGAATAATGATAGAATAGAGGGTGTTTCAACAGAAACAGGAACCCATCGTGGCACTCTGGCAACCATGGCACGTTTAGCTTGTTCAACCGCCCAACACTGAGACATCATGCATGAATCATTCTTGTTAACTCCAGTAATTAACTGAATAGGATTTGTCAACTGAGGGATCGGATCTGAACTCTGTTTCACCATAGTTCCATTAATAACTCCTGTAAAGGATGTTCTTCCTGCCTCTTCACCCTGGAGAAAGGCTAGCGGGTTGAGGTCGGTACAACTGCCATTAACTCTACAGAGTAGCCATTTGTGAAAAGGATTCATACTAATGCTCTGTAGAAAAGGACCTTTTCTCATTATTGTGTCAGCTCCAGGATCTCCCAGCATATTGGGTGACAAGGAAAAAGTTTTATTGATATCTGCCCATCGTATTACTCTGGATTGACAATCAGACCAAGTCAGAACAACTCTCTCATCTTCTAGACTACAAAAGAGAGAGACCTTAGGTTAACGAGGATGCTCTCCATCAATAAGTTTGGGTGATAAAAATGTTCTATCTATCCAAACGGCTGTGAGAACTCTTTGACATAACTATTGTCCTTTTCATTATTATTCTTTTTGGTTGTTAATTTAACCCAGCTTCTCTTTTCATAAAACCACCCCAAGGTTCTCTTCGAGAGAGTTATACAGTTTCCTGTCTCAGTAATCTGGAAACAGAGAGAACCCAGTTCCGGCAAGGAACGATTTTCTCCCAGGGGGGCATGCGTTTTATCAAGCAGCCCCATGGTTTTATTAGTTGTAAGAAATCTTGGAAACACCATGGCATCATGTCTAACAGGTATGGGTTTAGGAAAAGTAGATAATATAGCCCATCATTGTTCTCCCCATATACTAGGAACCCAGATCTGGAGGATCCAAATTAGGACTGGAAGCGTCTGCAGATGAACTCTTCACGAGTCTTCGCGTTAGTCGCTCTGGTAGCCAAAATGGATTGTCTTCTTCCTGTAGAAAAACACAAACCGCTCCCCTGGATCCTATTAAAATAGGATCCGGGCCTTTCCATTGTCCGGTCAAGACGTCCTTCCATCTCGCCTGTTCCTGTGGGGGTTGTGGCCATTGTCCGTGCCTATCGGCCGCGTTTCAGCCATGCACATCCAAATTTAAAAATTAAGAGTAAATAAGACTAAAGATATTCGGGATCTTGGAGATCCAAGGTCCCATTCCCCCTTTTGTTTTTCTAGATACATTTTTATCGTGCAATGAGCACGTTTCACAATTCTTTGCCCTTGTCATAGTCAATTTGTTTGAGCTGGGCTTTTTGTAGTAAAGCAGAGTGTAAAATTCAATGGAAATGTAGCTGTCAAGGAGAAAAGCATCAGTCTAGGAGAGGTCACTCCCCAGCAACAGAGTAGTCCCTTAAGAGAAAATGTTGCCTTACAGCTGGGACTAAGCCTTTTTTTTCAAATAAAAGAAAAATACATCTTTCTGAATTAATGCTAGAGAAATGCCCTTTTCCTGCTGGCTCAGATTTAGCACAAAAGTGGCATGTGATTAAACAGCATACCGCTCCTTTGAGCCCACATTCAACATGTTTTTCTACGAAGTCAGTCCTGTAGCCAGAGATAGGTCCTTCATGATTACATGATGGAATGGTGAATGTAAACTTTTTACTATCTTTGGTACACAAGTGGATGGAGAAAAAACAAACCTTAATATCTATTATTATTATAGGCCAGGAGGCTGGCAAAGATGATAAAAGTGGCAACCCTCACTGTACTGAGCCCATGATCTGCATTTGCTGATTAATAGCACGCAGATCATGCAGCAACCTCCTTTTCCCTGATTTAAGGATATCTGCAGATGTAAATTTGTGAATGTAACCATTTTCCTCCCCTCTAGAGAACTACAGGCCGCTGTCAGCCATCTCCAGCTCAGATGTGCCCCACTTCCAACACACACAAGGCTGGCAGGCTTTCTGTCAGCCACACCTAGCCCCTGGCTTTCTCTCACTGTTTTCAGATGTAGTCCTTGTGCACAGGTGCTACTAGCTGGTATCCTAGGCCTGTCCCCAACCCAGTGGAAGTAGGGCTGTAGGCTCAGAATTGGTAGTGGAAACTGACAGAGCTGATGACAGACATCTTACCAGGTAGGGTCATCAGGAAGCACACAACACTAACAGTCTCTGGATTCTCTCAAGGCGTCCTTCCCTATGGCTTCAGTTCTGTGGCAAGTCTATGCTCCATGCCACAGGCGATGGATGTTTCCTGCTTCTACTCTTAGCTTTAGGACAGAAGTTCTACCAGAGAGACAAGCTTACTACTCTAGTTTACTTCTCTGCACTGTCTTACTAGGACCCCTGCCACTCAGAAGTCGGGGGCAGCAAAGTACCACTGCCCCGCTCACTATGAGCCAAGCTAGCATGCTAGTGTCCTTATCTGTTCAGCCAACAACTCTTTGGCAGCACTTAGCTTTTCAGAGGAAAGTATCTTAATGATGACATTGGCAGGCTGAAAAGGCGGAGGAGCCTGCAAAGCTTCAAGATAAGCTGGAGGAACTGAGGCCTCCCTTTTCACTTGTAGCCCTTATTATCCATTCTTATTGGAATTTTTTGTGTCACAATCTGTTTGAGATGTAGTAAGGGCGTACAAAATGAATAAAATACACTGAGAGATTTATTGGTCACCCTTACTGACTAGCTAGCTCTCCCTAGACAAAAGTTGTAGTGTGTAATTTTTTGAGCTTGTATTAGATGAAAGTCTAGGATACTTGTAACAGTCTAAAAACCTTAGCTCTTCTTGATCTCCTTGTGGCGCAGGGATCAAGTCCCAGGGCCTTGCACATAAGAAAGAAAGGCAAGACTTTTTTTTTTCACATAGGGAGCAATATAATGGGAAAAATAAATTTTGAGAGCTACTTATATTTGTCATGTCTCTCCATGTGAATAGTAAAAATGTACATTTGCTATGCTCTCTCTAGAAACAGTATACTAGGCCACACTATGATGCCCACAACTCTCAGGGACTATCTCATACTGTAGAACATCTTATGAAGCAAGCTGACACTCATTTTTTAACACATCCAGTTGAGTCTCCTTTCTACACTATTACTGACTTTTCTCTCTCCCTGGGCTGTCATAGTACCTAATTCACAGTAGTCTTTGAAAAGTTTTTTCTTAATCACTTTATTTTCCCCCTAGCCCCATGGGTAGCTGTTAAATCATTTTAAATTTACCACTTCTTTTATCTTGAGTGCCTGAAGAGTAAGTATGCCAAACATGAAGAGTACTATACTAATTTTTCTTTAAGAAAAACCTAAAAGGCAGCTCCTCTGTTGTGCTAAATAACCACTGATGACTTGATGATGGATGTTCTCAAGCTCCTTTCTTTCTCTCTCACTTCAAGCATATTCTATTAATTATTCTTTGAGTCAGCCCTTTAATGATATTGTTTCATGGACTCTCAAGAATCACTAATAAATTTATTGGATTTAAATCTCATCACTTTTACCAGGATGTAAAGGAAAAAACAATCTTTTAAATCTATAATAATTTTATAATTAATAATATAATTTTATATTAATTAATTTATATTAATATTATAATTTTATAATTATTTTATTATTTTATTTACTAGAATGGTAACTGACATAGGCAAGACAGGCTGTAGTGTCTCATTAATTTTATAAATCTTAAATTTGAACTTTGTTTTTGGTTTAACTGAATAAGCAACTCTTTTTAGTTGAATAAGGGATCAGATAAACGCCAAATTAAAGGCACTCTTGTTTTCTAATAATTGTTACATCATCCCCAGTATCTATTTTCATTGGGGAGAGCAGCTTTTACTGTTCTCTATTCTGCGGAGGCAGCCGGCCACGTGAGTGGTATCCTTCCGCCTCAAAGTGGACTATTTTTCTATCTAAATCCTGTTCCCACTTGGAGGACCCAGGATCTCCTGATTTATATTTATATAATTTTAAACTTTGCAATTTTTTAACTGGATATAGAGGCTTTTTCAGCTCAGCTCAACTCTTAGCTATAGGTGTAGGTAGCTTATCAGCCTGTATATATTAAGACTGCCTTTAAAACAAGGTTAAAGTAGCCCAATAGTTGGATATATAACCATTCTTGTCTTTTGAACATGCAACATAGAACATACACTTAGACAAAAAACAAACAATCAACACACATTGACATTGGCGCGCCAAGGACAGACAACAAAGAAGGACACTTAGACATGTCTCTTCTCCATCTCTCGAAGATGTCTCCTCAGAGGTGGAGTCACTCAGTTAACACTGGGTACAATTTCTTAGGCCTCTTCTGTTCCACTTTTGTAGCTACTTCCTTTTTAATTTTTTCTTTTTTCTTCTATTCTTAGCGCTCTCTTCCATTTCTGCTTCTGATAGGCTATCCTGATGTTCTGCTAAAGCTCTTTGCCCCTCTCTTACTTTGTCTCGACATTTAGCATCCTCTATACAGGCTCTAATCATTTTATACAAAGGCCATGTGCCTGGTCTTAACTTTCCTCTTTCTATTTCATTGATCAGATCACCTCCAAGTCTGCCCCAGGAGCCCTTAGACAGGGACCCCGTGGATACACACCAGGGAGCTACCTGATCCACATCTTGTATATACCAATTAAAACTAAAGCAGAGCACTAAAACTATTGCAGCCCAAATGGGGATAGCAATAGCAAGATAAACAGGATCCACCATACCTTGCAGAAAGACGTCTAGACTTGTTCGCGCCATCAGTTCTGAATCCTCTGTTGAGCTAACAGGGTCCCTCGAAGCTGGATAAAACGCTGAGACATTCGGCTTCGTCCCGGGTTTCGGCACCAGTTGTGACGCGCCGCCTCGCCGATAAGGAGAACACGCCACACTCAGGATTCTTCTGACAGCAGTTTACTTGTTACAGCTCTTTTAGATGGTGTTACAGCTCTCTTAGATGGTAGTGTTACAGCTCTCTTGGATGGTAGTGGCGAAGGACCCAGAGCCCCAGAACCCACGGCTTATATAGAGTCCTGGGAGAACTTACTGCATGCTCATTGGCTCCTTAAGTGATGCCTAATTAGCATACTAGTTTTTCAT
>NW_021615574.1:0-1902 GCF_004785775.1 Grammomys surdaster
AATGAACCCACACTCCTATGGTCACTTGATCTTTGACAAAGGAGCTAAAACTGTCCAGTGGAAAAAGGACAGCATTTTCAACAAATGGTGCTGGTTCAACTGGAGGACAACATGTAGAAGAATGAAAATTGATCCATTCTTATCCCCTTGTACAAAGCTCAAATCTAAGTGGATAAAGGACCTCCACATAAAACCAGATACACTGAAACTAATAGAAGAGAAGGTGGGGAAAAGCCTCGAATACTTGGGCACAGGGGAAAAGTTCCTGAACAGAACTCCAATGGCATATGCTCTAAGATCGAGAATTGACAAATGGGACTTCATAAAATTGCAAAGTTTCTGTAAGGCAAAGGACACTGTCAATAGGACAAAACGACAACCAACAAATTGGGAAAAGATCTTTACCAATCCTTCATCTGATAGAGGGCTGATATCCAATATATACAAAGAACTCAAGAAATTAGACTCCAGGCAACCAAATTACCCTATTAAAAAATGGGGTATAGAGCTTAACAAAGAATTTTCAACAGAAGAAACTCGAATGGCCGAGAAGCACCTAAAGAAATGCTCGGCATCCTTAGTCGTCAGGGAAATGCAAATCAAAACAACCATGAGATTCCATCTCACACCAGTCAGAATGGCTAAGATTAAAAACTCAGGTGATAGTAGATGCTGGCGAGGGTGTGGAGAAAGAGGAACACTCCTCCATTGTTGGTGGGACTGCAAGATGGTGCAACCACTTTGGAAATCAGTGTGGCGGTTCCTCAGAAAATTGGACATAGCATTACCCGAGGATCCAGCTATACCACTCCTAGGCATATACCCAGAAGGTGCTCGAACATATAATAAGGACATATGCTCAACTATGTTCATAGCAGCCTTATTTATAATAGCCAGGAGCTGGAAAGAACCCAGATGTCCTTCAACTGAGGAATGGATTAAAAAAATGTGGTATATTTACACAATGGAGTATTACTCAGCTATTAAAAGCAATGAATTTGAGAGGTTCCTAGGTAAATGGATGGAACTAGAAATTATCATACTGAGTGAGGTAAGCCAATCACAAAAGAACACACATGGTATTCACTCACTGATTATTGGATATTAGCCCAGAACCTTAAAATGCCCAAGATGCAACTCACAGGCCACATGAAGTCCATAAAGAATGAAGACCAAGTGGGGGTGATTCGGTCCTTAGAAGGAGCAACAAAATACTCAAGGGAGCAAATATGGAGACAAAGCGAGGGACAAAAACTGAAGGAGGGGCCGTCTGAAGACCTTTCCACCTGAGTATCCATCCCATGTGCAGTCACCAAAGGTAGATGCTGATGTGGAAGTCAGGAAGTGCATGCTGATAAGAGCCTGATATGGATGTCTCCTCAGAGGTCTTCAAGAGTCTGACATATTCAGAGGCAGATGCTCACAACTAGCCATTGAAGTGATCATGGGGTTCTCAATGGAGGAGTTAGAGTGAAGACTGAAGGAGCTGAAAGGATTTGTGGCCCCATGAGGAGAGCAACAATACCAACCAACCACAGCTCCCAGGGTCTAAACCACCAGCCTGGGAGCACTTATGGAGGGATCCAGGGCCTTAGCTGAATATATAAGAGTGGAGGGCCCTGCTGGGCACAGGTGGAAGATGAGATCCTTGACCTCATGAAGGCTGGACGCCCCAGGGGGTGGGAGTTTTGAGGGTGGGGAGGTGGGAGTGGGGGGGTAGATAGAGGTTACATCCACAAAGAAGAAGGAGGAGGTGTGAGGGGATTGGGGATTCCTGGGTGGGTGGGGGATGGGGTAAGGGGACAACATATGAAATGTAAATAAAACATCCAATAAAAAAATTAAAAAAAAAAAAAACAAATATAGCCTCTTTCTACAAGTATAGAAGGATAGAAGAACCAT
>NW_021615575.1:0-2386 GCF_004785775.1 Grammomys surdaster
ATGCCCTTAAGAAGGCAGAGAGAGCAAAAAATGGCAGCAGCTAACAAATAATTTTACAAAATGTCACAGCTGGTAAAGTCCTTACAAGGCACAAAACAGTGTGTAATTATTTTCAAAACATTTTATGCTGATTGTATTTCCAATCTCCAGTTTCAAAAAGCAGAAATAAAACATAGCAGTACATCTCTGAAGCAGTGACAAGGGATCTAAGATGCAGGGGGAAAATGAGGGAGTCCATGCTGGTTTCAGCAGAATCCATCCTACAAGTAAAGTTACCCACCAAAAGCTAAGACCATGTTCAATGGTGAGCTTTTCCCATTCTGAGTTTCATATGAGCATAACATTTTAATAATATAACATTTTAAAAATATGAGCATCTAAGAAATAGACCCAGATCAAAAACAGTTTTTAACTGGAAACTAAAATTGCAATCAACAAGCATGTGATGGTTGCTCTTTATTTTCTCATTTAAGCTGTCAACATTCTGGAATCTGTTTGTTGCTCATTCACTGCTTCTAACTATACACAAGCATGATGTGGAAGAAGCTTTGTATTGGGAAGACTCGCCTCTTATGCCATCACATTTTCTAATGTCTGATTAAAATAATCAATGACTTACAGCTTATGCTATCCACAACATTCACAATTCTTCTTTGAGCATTGTAGTTCTGAAAATATGATTACTTTGTGGAGCCCAAACATGGGGCTCAAAGCAGGTAAGCTTTCTCAATCCTTTTTTCTAACAAAAACACATTTCGAGGTAAGGATAGAACTTCTTCAGATTGCTGCAGACTCCTAGATAGAGAAACATCGAGTTAAGACAACAAGAAGTTAAAAACCTTGGGGCATTCACACTCCAAGAACAGGGGCTTGCTCCTGGTGGCATTAAATCATATGTTAGAAAGTAGAGGTGCTAAAACTTCAAAGAAGAGTTTGACAGCATTTTATGACTTTGTACTGAGTGTCAACCCATGGTTCCCAGAGGAAGGAAGCATGTCTTTAGAAAATTGGGAAAAGGTAGGACAAGTGATGAGGAGGTTTTATCAATGTCATGGCCCTAGACAGGTCCTGAGTCAAGCATTCTCATTTTGGATACAAATTAGAGACCTCCTTTAAGAAAAACCAGAAACGGAATTCTTTGCAGAAGAAGCACCCTCAGGGGCTGGTGAGATGGCTCAGTGGTTAAGAGCACTGACTGCTCTTCCAGAGGTCATGAGTTCAAATCCCAGCAACCACATGGTGGCTCACAACCATCCACAATAAGATCTGATGCCCTCTTACAGGGTGTCTGAAGACAGCTACAGTGTACGTGCATGTAATAAATAAATAAAAACCTTTAAAAAAAAAAAGAAGCACCCTCAGAGGATGAAGTAACTCCTCTGAGGACATAAACTATGTCATATAATACTTCCTCATCTACCACTAATCTCCTAAAGGCACAACTGGGAGATGATTGGTTAAGTGATGAGGAATAACAAGAACTGGATGAGAGAGCAGAGGAGTATGATCTTGCTAAAGGAAGGGATCCTTTACATGATAAAAATCCTTCTAGGACAGAAATAGGCGATATTTTTGCCTCAGCTTCTGCCTCTTCTACTTTTAAAACAATATCAGCCAAGCTTGAAAGAAAAATGCCAATGAATAGGGGATTTTTAGGGGCCATAAAAGAAGCCAGACCAAAAGGAGACTAGGACTTTTGAATCCCAACAACAATTTTTGAAGGAGAGGCACCCCAATGAGAACCTCTTCCTTTAAAAACTCTTAAAGAACTTCAATGTTCTGTAAAGAGCATTGGGCCGAATGTTTGATACACTCTAGAGATTGTGGAAATGTTGGGTAGCATGTGGATACCTACTTATGACTGGCATCAGACTAAAGATTCCACTCTTAGCCCTGCACATTTTATAGTGTGGAGGACTGAATATGAGGATAGAGCATGGGAAGTGGTTCAGAATTTAGCCTTCAAGAAGAAGGAAGATATACTTAAAATATCAATGCTCATGGGTAGAAAAGACTATAAAGTCTCCCAGAAATAAGTTGGTTTAGAAAGGGAAGAACTAGAAGAAGTTTCCAAGATAACAGTAGTTGCTTGGAGAAGGCTTTCTCTTGTTGATGGAAAGACAACTCTATTAGCAGGAATCAAACAAAAACAAGATGAGCCATATGAAGACTTTGTTACTAAAATGGAGGAAGAGTTACACAGGATGCTTTCTACCTCTGAGAGCTCTTACACATTATAAAAAGAACTTGCATGGGAAAATACCAATATTCTCTGCCAGGAACTAATTAGACATATCAGAAAAACAGGGACTGTAAAAAATTACATTAACGTATCTCTTCATGATTTAATTATAAATAATTAAAGCATGATTATGGTAGTTTGGAT
>NW_021615576.1:0-1168 GCF_004785775.1 Grammomys surdaster
ATTTCTGACTTACTATTGTCTATGACAGATGACTTTTGATATTTCTGTTTATTTTATTCTTTTTTAAAATTAACTATGACTGATGACTATTGATTAATCAATTTCAAATATTTCTGATATTCTATTATCCACGAATGCTGAATATTGATTATTCATGTTCAGTTATTTCTGACTAACTGTTATCTATGACTGAGGCCTATTGATATTTCAGCTTTATATATTTCTGATTTCCTATTAATTATGACATATGACTATTGGTTGTTCATGTTCATTTATTTCTGAATTACTTTTATCCATGAATTGTTATTATTGATTATTCATGTTCCTTTATTTCTGACTTACTATTATCTATGACTGATGACTTTTGATATTTCAGCTTTATTTTTTTCTTGGTTACAGTTAACTATGACTGATGACTATTGATTAATCAATTTCATTTATTTCTGATTTACTAATATCCACGAATGCTGAATGATGATTATTCATGTTCATTTATTTCTGACTTACTATTATCCATGACTGATTAGTATTGAAATTTCAGCTTTATATATTTCTGATTCGCTATTAACTATGATATATGACTATTGGTTGTTCATGTTCATTTATTTCTGAATTACTATTATCCACGAATCGTGATTATTGATTATTCATGTTCATTTATTTCTAACTTACTATTATCTATGACTGATGACTAATGATATTTCACCTTTATATATTTCTGAATTACTATGCACTCTGACTGATGAGTATTGATTATTCGTGTCCATTTATTTCTGATTTACTATTATCCACGAATGCTGAATGTTGATTATTCATGTTCATTTATTTCTGACTTACTATTATGTATGACAGATGACTAATGATATTTCAGCTTTATTTATTTCTGCTTTCCCATGAACTCTAACTGATGACTATTGATTAATAAAGTTCATTTGTTTCTGATGTACTATTATCCATGAATGCTGAATGTTGATTATTCATGTTAATTTATTTCTGACTTACTATTATCTATGACTGATGACTAATGATACTTCACTATATATATTTCTGATTTACTATGAACTCTTACTGATGACTATTGATTAATCAAGTTCGTTTGTTTCTGAATAACTATTATCCACGAATGCTGAATGTTGATTATTCATGTTCATTTATTTCTGACTTACTA
>NW_021615577.1:0-1273 GCF_004785775.1 Grammomys surdaster
GACCAGATGGTTTTAGTGCTGAATTCTATCAGACCTTCAAGGAAGACCTAATACCAATTCTCTTCAAACTATTCCACAAAATAGAGACAGAAGGAACACTACCCAATTCGTTCTATGAAGCTACAATTGCACTCATTCCCAAACCCCACAAGGACCCAACAAAGAAAGAGAACTTCAGACCAATCTCCCTTATGAACATCGATGCAAAAATACTCAATAAAATTCTAGCAAACCGAATCCAAGACCACATCAAAACAATCATCCATCATGATCAATTAGGTTTTATCCCAGGAATGCAGGGATGGTTCAATATTCGGAAATCCATCAATGTAATCCACTATATAAACAAACTTAAAGAAAAAAACCATATGATTATCTCACTAGATGCTGAGAAAGCATTTGACAAAATTCAACATCCCTTCATGATAAAAGTCTTGGAAAGATCAGGAATTCAAGGCCCCTACGTAAACATAGTAAAAGCAATTTACAGCAAACCAGTAGCCAACATCAAGCTAAATGGAGAGAAACTTGAAGCAATCCCACTAAGATCAGGGACTAGACAAGGCTGCCCACTCTCCCCCTACCTATTCAATATAGTACTGGAAGTCTTAGCCAGAGCAATTAGACAACAAAAAGAAGTCAAAGGGATACAAATAGGAAAGGAAGAAGTCAAAATATTGCTATTTGCAGATTATATGATAGTATACTTAAGTGACCCCCAAACTTCCACCAGAGAACTCCTAAACCTGATAAACAACTTCAGCAAAGTGGCTGGTTATAAAATCAACTCAAACAAATCAGTAGCCTTCCTCTACATGAAAGATAAACAGACTGAAAAAGAAATTAGGGAAATGACACCCTTCACAATAGTTGCAAATAATATAAAATACCTTGGTGTGAATCTAACCAAGCAAGTGAAAGACCTGTATGACAAGAACTTCAAGTCTCTGAAGAAAGAAATTGAAGAAGATCTCAGAAGATGGAAAGATCTCCCATGCTCATGGATTGGCAGGATTAATATAATAAAAATGGCCATCTTGCCAAAAGCAATCTACAGATTCAATGCAATCCCCATTAAAATACCAACTCAATTCTTCACAGAGTTAGAAAAGGAAATTCTCAAATTCATATGGAATAACAAAAAACCTAGGATAGCGAAAACTATTCTCAACAATAAAAGAACTTCGGGAGGAATCACCATCCCTGACCTCAAGCTGTACTACAGAGCAATAGTGATAAAAACTACCTGGTATTGGTACAGAGACAGGCAGGA
>NW_021615578.1:0-7190 GCF_004785775.1 Grammomys surdaster
AGGAGGAGGAGGAGGAGGAAGAGGAGGAGGAGGAGGAGGAGGAGGAGGAGGAGGAGGAGGAGGAGGAGGAGGAAGAAAGCAGGAGGAGGAGGAGGTGGGAGGAGGAGGGGGAGGAGAATGATAAGGGGCTTCTAGTCATTCATGCTTAGAGACCTGGGGCTTTCCTGGAGAGGTTAAGAAACAAAGCCCCTGGTTCAGAGGGCAAGGATGTTGCAACTTGACAACAGCTGGGGGCTTGCTTCCCTGAAAGCCATCTATAGGACAGTACAGAGAAGAATTTGGTGAAGCCTATTCTAAGTGACTTCTGAATCATATTCCAACTTGGTGTTTCTATAGAGTCAGCCGACTAGAACATTGTCTTGTTTTCTGGTATTTTCAGAACAATGTCTGGTATACAGTAAGAACTCGAAACATAACTGTAGAGTTAGCATATGAGTAAACACTTAAATGAGACTCTTTCCATAGAACCTTAAAAGCACATAAAACCTTTTAGTTGAAATCACAGGTTTTAATGTAGAATCAGCTTAACAAATTTAGGAGATCACAAATACTTTATAAAAACCTTGAAATTTAATATAATGTTTCACTTGGGGTGATGCAAGCTAATCCAGGTAACTCACATTCAGAATGGACATTTTGTAACAAAATATTTCCTGGGTTCTCTTAGAGAAAATTATCAGGAAAATGGCTAACTCTGTTCAATTGTCCAAGAGGGTTTTTTGAACTGAGTAAGAGTTTACCCTTCTGGTTTTTGTTTAGATTTTTACCAGCATAGGTAGAATGTGTCCTTAATCTTCTCTGTCATATTCACCTCCACAGCCCTCCAGCTGCCTCTGCTTACTGGTCCTGAGGACATTTGCCACTGATTAGAGTAAAGAGCAAAAGAATAAGACTTCTTTTAAAAACATAAGCTAACTGGAGAAGTAGCACACTGCACCTGCAGGACAATGTAGGTGCATGAGTTGCTGATGAAGTGGGTCCCTGTTGAACCTGCCCATTAATTACCTGCATGGAAAACTTTATTTTTTCCATTAGTGATTCCAGAAGAGCTGGCCTCCATTTTTATTGACCGTCTGCCTGGTGGGAGTGAGGAATGCCTGACCACAGGCAGGCGACGACGTGACCCTGGGCGGCTTGCCACACTTCGCCGTTGATGGATTTGCAAGCGCTTTTCAGCCCCATGAATAGATAAACTTAAACCTGCAATGAAAAAAATAGCACCATTAACTGAAGAGGTCAATTTGAGAATGGCTAAAACATGAATTTATGTCCCGGCATCTATTCCAGAGAACACCAGCAACTATTCCTAACGTTTGCAGGTCATGTTAGAATTGTAATTTTTCACACTATTTTCTGGGCAATGCTTCATTGGGGGGGGACATCCTCAGTTATCATGACAAGAATCCTACAAATGGGAATTATATAGTCATATATTAAAGTTAACCAGATTCTTTCTAAACTCCTGGGAATATATGTGCGTTTCTCATGGAGCTTTGGGTTTTAGAAACTGCTGCTTGATATCTTGAGATATCAATAACACTTGTCAGTAACAATTAAAGAAGATTTTTTCATGGGACTTATAGAGGGGCCAGAATTGGTGATTGAATAGCCTGGAAAAATCAAGAATTTTAGTTCCAAAGTTAGTTTTTAAGAACACTCATTGGCCACCAGTGGAGGTGGCGAAAATATTGCTATTATTCAGAAATTGTAAAAGAGAAAGAAAGCAAACACTTAGCCTGTCTTTCCTATGCCAGCACATTTCAAGGTAGCCAAATAGTTAATACAAGAAAGTTCTTCATGAGAGAACAGGCAAATATTCATGCAGTACAGTTTTGTTTTCTATGGCATTAAGTGCCTTATCCTGGCAGTGCTGGCCAGATAATCTATGGATTAAATTTGTCTAATCCATAAATGGAGGACAACCTCCCATTTGTGCCTATCCACTGGTAGGTGTGTGTGTGTGTGTGTGTGCCTCATGAAAGCTCACAAGCATCTGCTCTGGGCTTTTATACCTATACTTCATTATAAACTTAGTGTGAGTTTGCGCCCAAGATCTGGTTTCTAAACCAGGATACTGTGAGTCTGAGTATTGGTCTTTGAAGTATCATTCAAGTTAGGACTTCCATGCTGGCTGGTTTCTTGAGAGACAGCCTGGCAGGTTTCCTGTGTCAATGAATACTATGCTGAGACACCTAAGTACATGGACACGTGTGAACCTTCTCATTCCATATGTCTGTCTCTATGGCTATAACTAGCATACTGGTCTCAACCTATCATTATTCCTCTCCGGTCTTCTAGCATATCATTCTTGGTTCCACATTTTCACAGAGTGCATCCTGAGTGTCTCTAGATCTAGAAGACTCCAGCAGAATCTGGACCAACTTGTAAATGACAGAGGAAGTGATGGGAGAGAGTCAGTCAACATTAGATAGTGTATGCAGATTCAGGCTGAGAATATTAGATAAACCATTCTCTACTTATTTTCCTTTTTATGGCAGCTGTTGGGCTAAAGGGATCAGGATTGTGGCTCAATGTGGCACTCTTAGGTGTTACATAAGGCCCCTCACAGAAGCATAACGTGATATAAATGAGAATAACAATTACAACGTGGAAAGAAGCAGCATAGGCACTTGAAACTGTTGAATCCAGTGCTTTAAAAATATAATAACTTAGATCATAGGGAGACTGTTAAAAATAAATGCTTTCTGAGTAGTTTCAATAGCGCATAGTTCTGAGGAAGGGAAATGTGTCATGGTGGAATTTTGGAAGAGTTCCCAATGCTGAAACAAACCCATACCAATCCTACTCCAAAGTAGGAGTCTTCAGAGGTGCAGAACACGGAGTTGGCTCATGAAGTCTCTCCTTGTACAAGGGCCAATGAGAGCAAAAGAGATTCAAGTAAGCATCTAGTTAAATAAGAACAAACGAGCTGCAAGCATTTGAAAATGCTGATGAGTGTGAAAGATCATGATGTCATATCTTTAGAGATGAATGAATCATCACCTAATAAATTACATCATCTAATTTGACTCTTAATTACTTTAGGAAAAAAGACAACATGGTCTAACAACTAAGTATCAGGCATGTTTCCAGACACTGATTATTATCCCATGAATGTTTCACCACAAATGGAAAACATACACATACATACACACACATTCACACATACATACACATAGGCACATACACACATACAAATGTATGGGGAGATGTTGGTTCCCTAATTGGTTCTTGATTGTGTCAATAAAGAAGGCAGAAGCCAATTGGTGGGCAAAGGAAAAAAGGTGGGAAGAGTAGGGATGCAGGAGAAAGGTTCGGATCAGAATTTGGAGCAAGGAGGAAGCAGCAGACGTGTAGGTGCTGGGACCCCTAGAGTTTGTATCCTCCGACATGAGTGGGAACCAGGGAGGATGGAGGGAACTAGTAGATAAGATTAGGACAGGAAATTCTTTGACCAGTCATTGAGTGATCTGGCTAGTTTTCAAATAATAAAACTGTCTAGTGTTTTCCATCTGTGGAGCTAAGGTGGGCAGGAGGAGAAATATGGCAGCTGGGCTGGTTCTTGGAGGTTTGGTGAAGCTAGCAGTGAGAGGCTGGAGGAGTGATCACAGCTCACAGGGAAAACCAGCCAATTGGCTGTTGCTGGAGCTGCATGAGACCCGCAGCTTAATCGCATAGCTAAGCCGAGAGTTCTGAGCTAAGCTAAGAACGGCTCCTGGGCAAAGGAGCAAGCTCGTTTTTAAAATTACACACAACATACAAACATACATACAAATACACACAGAAGGCACAAATATACATGCACAATACACGTATACATACACACATACATGCATACACTCCCCACTTCCCCCACCCCCACATACACGGGAATCCATATTTTACAGATAGGAAACCTGAGGCTCAAGAAGTTACTTGTCTAAGGTCACACAGAGTGTGGTTCTGTACTTTTCAATTGTGCCACGTTAAAGGACAAACTGAACACCAATAAAAAAAGATTATTTTAAGTATGCAGTGGTATAGTGGGAACTTGAGATCTATTTAGGTAGAAACCAAAACAACAACAACAACAACAAAACCATAAAATTCTGATCCCCTTTTGAGCTGAGGTCTTCTAGAGTCCTCTGCTGATTTTCTTCCCCCGACGCATGCCACTATCATAGAGCTAAAATGGCCTCCTTGTTGTTGACTACAATCAAACGCCTTCACGGTGAGAACCAGCTGGTCCTGTCCCTTCCCCTTGAAGCCTTTCGATTCCTCTCATTGTAACAGTAGCACTCTAGTCTTTAATATTTTGGTGAGCCCTTTGTCATACAACACCTTTAAGCTCTGGTTCATCTTCTGGACCACTACCAGCTCATTTCTCCAAGTACATCACATCTCTACTTGCAAGACATCTGGTTTTCACTTGTTGGATTCTTTCCTTGGCTATGAACAAAGTACTTTCCAGCCCGTTCTCCTCTGTATTTTGCTCTCTATATGATGTAATCACTCCTTGGTCACAGATACCTACAGAATCAAGAGCTAATCAATGGGTTGACTAATTTCTGACTAAGCACTTTCTGTCTAATTATACCATCACAATTCTTCCTACGCTACTGTGGCCTACAATTTGGCTGCCTACCTCAGCTTCAGCAGAAGCCTTCCTTTTCCTATCAGATAAGGTCCAAACTATGTAACCTTTCTATTCTCTTTCCTGCCTCTCAAATACAAAACTGTTTTTTACAGAAATACTTCTACCTCAGAGCTATCATTTAGTTTGATAAAGGACCTAAAGCCAGAACTTCTAGAAATATCTTAGAGTTGAATTGAAGGGAAATACAACAGGAGTTGAAATACAGGTGCTGGAGTCAGAATTTCTGGGCTCAAATCCTTGTCATACTTAGCTAGGGCAAGTGATTTGACAGCTTTGTTTTGGTTTTTGTTGTTGTTTGTTTAAAGTTATTTTCTCAGCCAAGAAGTAGGGTTGATCATAAGGTTGCTATGAGATTGCCTAGAAAATGCTATAGTAGTGTCAGACACACAGTAGGTTCTCAGTTTTGGCTAGCTGTCTCTATTTGTCTTACCAATGGCTTCTACCTAATCTTAGTTCTGGTTTCTCAGCTCTAGCATCTTGCCTCTGCTCATCTGTTTTTAAATTTTCACTTTGACTTCTGTGACATTTAAAGTTTTTTTTTCTGCCTCTTACTTTTAAATCCTCATTTTCCATTCTATTCCTAGAGGTAGGAGTACTCAGTTTCTAAAGTGCTGTAGCCAATCACCACAATACCAGCAATCTAAAATAATAGCTGCTTAATGTCTCACAGTTCTAGAAGCCTTAAGTTTGAAATCAGGGTGTTTGCAGGGGCATATTTGTTCTTGAAGCTTTGGAGGAGAATAGATTCCCTACCTCCTTCAGCTTCTTGTCATGCTGGTATTACAGTGATCCTGGCCCTGTGGCCATATCCCGGCAATCTTTCATCTCTGTGGCCACATAGCCTTCTATAGTTGTCTAGTTTATCTCCTCTTAGAAGACATTTGTGATAATGTTTAGATATTTTCAAATAATCTCCCACCTTAAAATCTGTACCATAATTCCATGTGCAAAGATTCTTTGCAGTGAACAGTTGATTCAAGCATGTATTTATTAGCCTACCGTACTGGTCATGCCCCATGGTCTGCCTTTGGGGTTCTCATCTCTCTATATCCTTGGGAATGTTTGAGATGCCCAGCTGACCTGATGTAGCCCATGTCTCTGTACCTCTGTGTATGCAGATCCCACAATCCTACTGCTTTGCTCTGGCTCCTGAACTTCAAGGTTCTATTTCCTCTTTGATCTGTATATAAAAGTGCTACTGATAATTTTTGAGTTAATCTTGTACCCAGCCACATTACTGAAAGTGTTTATCAGCTGTAGAAGTTATCTGGTAGAATTTTGGGTGTCTATTATGTATATTATCATAGCATCTGAACATAATGATACTTTGACTTCTTCCTTTCCAGTTTGTATCCCCTTGATCTCTGTCCATTGTCTTATTGTTCCAGCTAGAACTTCAAGAACTATACTTAATAAATACAGCCTTGTCTTGTTTCTGAATTGCTTTGAATTTCCCTCCATTTACCTTGATGTTGACTATAGGCTAACTATAATTGCCTTTGCTGTGTTTAGATATGTCCCTTGTATCCATAATCTCTCCAGCAGTTATCATGAAGGGATGTTGGAGTTTGTCAAAGTTTTTGTTTTTCTTTTTGTTGTTGTTGGGTGTCTTTGGTTTGTATTTGGCTTTTAACACTTTTTTTTCTTTTAGCTTGTTTCTGTGATGGATTATATTCTGCATCTCTGGGATGAAGGGTACTTGATTATGGTGGATGATTTTTTGACATGCTTTTAGAATCTGTTTATGGGTATTCTTTTTTTTTATTTTTTTATTTATTTTTTTTTTATTGGATGATTTATTTACATTTCCTATGTTGTCCCCTTACCACATCCCCCACCACCCCCTCGGAACCCCCAATCCCCTCGCCCCTCCTCCTTCTTCTCTGTGGATGTAACCTCTATCTACCCCCCCCACTCCCACCTCCCCACCCTCAAAATTCCCACCCCCTGGGGCATCCAGCCTTCATGAGGTCAAGGTTCTCTTCTTCCACCTCTGCCCAGCAGGGCCCTCCACTTTTACATATTCAGCTGAAGCCCTGGATCCCCCCCTAAGTGCTCCCAGGCTGGTGGTTTAGACCCTGGGAGCTGTGGTTGGTTGGTATTGTTGCTCTCCTCATGGTGCCGCAAATCCTTTCAGCTCCTTCAGTCTTCACTCTAACTCCTCTATTGAGAACCCCATGATCAGTTCAATGGCTAGTTGTGAGCATCTGCCTCTGAATATGTCTGACTCTTGAAGGCCTCTGAGGAGATATCCATATCAGGCTCTTATCAGCATGCACTTCCTGTCTTCCACATCAGCATCTACCTTTGGTGATTGCACATGGGATAGATACTCAGGTGGAGTGGTCTTGAGACGGCCCCTCCTTCAGTTTCTGTCCCTCACTTTGTCTCCATATTTGCTCCCTTGAGTATTTTGTTGCTCCTTCTAGGAAGGACCGAATCACCCACACTTGGTCTTCCTTCTTTATGGGCTTCATGTGGCCTGTGAGTTGCATCTTGGGCATTTCAAGGTTCTAGGCTAATATCCAATAATCAGTGAGTGAATACCATGTGT
>NW_021615579.1:0-1583 GCF_004785775.1 Grammomys surdaster
GATGTGAGACGAGTCACATCGATGGTCGAAGGCTTTAGGCTGTCGACAATGGGCAATGTCAAGGGACTCCGATGTGGGTGAAAGGAGGGTGAGAGCCCTGTCTTAGGCCATGTAGGCTGCACCCACTCCCAGCACCACGCACTCCTTTTCGGCTGCATTGGGTGGGCCCCTGGGAAGTGGACCTACAATAATCCCGTCATTGGGCTAACTCACAGCCATCCTAGTCCCTTTGTGAATGTTCAAGTTACCAACCATTTGTCAGTTTGGGGTGTAATATTGTCATAAAGGAAGGCTCCCCAATGTTAGCGGCCATATCAAGGGCGGCCTTGGTTTAGGAAAAAGCCAATTTTTGTTGTGGTGATCAAGAGGCCAAGCTCTCTAGCGAGAGAAGCGAGGACAAAGCCAGGCATACCAGGAACCCTTCTGGAGGGTGTGGAAGTCTAGCGGTCGACCGTAGGGGGAGGCAGGGGAGCTGGCAGCTGTGTCAGTCTCCTGCGGAGTCACTTCTGGATCCTCTTCAATTTTTGGCTGATGGTAATGAACTTCAACCGTCTTCTTGATGGCAGCATCAACCTGGTTCCGTGGATGGCAGGTCGCCGGCAACAATCTCTGTCTCACTCAATCTTGATGTCGTGCGCACATCCTCTCAATGAGGGTCCGTCCAGAGGGGTCCATGCCTCGAGACCCATGTCTGGGTGCACTTGACCCGACCGGCAGGTCCTAGTTATTCGTGGGGGCGAGGAGGACTGCAACCTGCTATTCTTCAGAAGATATGGTACACTGCTTGAGTTATGGTATCCCTGCTATTCTTCAGATGATATGGTACACTGCTTTGAGTCTATCTGCAGTTGCCAAGCAGGATCTTGCAGTTGCCAAGCTTCAGGGAACCTTGTGCAGGTGGGAAAAGTTAGGGGGTGAGGGTAAGGGCGAGGATCCTGGCTTCTGGCCCATCTGGATTAGAACTTCTAATAGCAGGCATCACGGGTGATTCATTTTTACCTGGAAAGAAAAAAGAAGGGGATTCTCAGGGAGATTTCTCTTCCCTGGATGTAAATTGTTGTTCATCGTATTTATGGTTGGGCCTGGCTTTGTGAGAGTATCTATTTTTTTCATTAATATTTGTGGTAGCCGGTTAGCTGTGCCTTCTGTGGTATTGGACAGGCATATCAGTCCTCGGCTCCATAAGGGAACTGGGTCTGGGGCATTCCCTTTACAGGTATGAGGGTCCTTCCCCATATTTGTGGTAAAGTTTTGTTGGTCTTGGTGGTGCCCGAGGTCACCAATATGGTCAGCAAGAGATTTGCCATGAGCTTTCAGCTTTAGAGAGAGAAAAGTGAACAAGGCATGATGGAGAGTATTTCAGGGGGGCTCCTTCTGAGGGGGTACCGTTCCCCCTCTTTTGTTTTTAAAGCCAATTTTTCAGAGTTCTTGTAAAATCAGGGCAGAAGCGCCAACAGTTGCTCCTTCTACACTCAGAGAGTCATGAAGACCTTATTTAAGGATATATAAATCTATATTAATAATCTTTTGTCAAAGGACTTTTATAGCACCACTGACAATTAATCAGACTATATGATATATCG
>NW_021615580.1:0-2000 GCF_004785775.1 Grammomys surdaster
AAAGGAACTTTTCTTTTGTCTAATCTATTTGGTATTTTCAATGCTTCCTTACTGTTATAGGCATCTTCTTCTTTAGCAACTTTTTCTTTTTTCTTTTTTTTGGGGTTTTTTTTTTTTTTGAGACAGGGTTTCTCTGTGTAGCCCTGGCTGTCCTTGGAACTCACTCTGTAGACCAGGATATCCTCGAACTCTGGAGCTAAGAAATCCACCTACCTCTGCTACCCAAGTGCTGGGATTAAAGGCATGCTCCACCACTGCCCGGCATAGTTTAGGAACTTTTTAATTTATGATTTCATTGAAAATATTTTCCAGACTTTTGAGCTGATATTCTCTTTTTCTCTTCCAATCATCTCCAGTTTTTTGCCTTTTCATTTGTTGCAGTGTCCCTAGTTGCTTATTTCCACGATACTGTTATATTCAACATTTTTGTTTTTCACGAATATGTCCATTTTTTCTATTTATCTTCCCTTCCTGTTCTGTGGGTGAACCTTGACTCTGTAGTTGTCATCTGCCTTATGGGATTTAGCAAATGCTTAAGTCATTCCCCGCATGCCCCACCTGCTGCTGTTGTCAGGTGTGCTTTGTATTCAGGGACCACCAGGAACAGCCACTCTCTATGTTTGTTCCCTGTCTCTGTTCTCTGCACATGCCTCTTTATTCTCTGTCTCTACCCTCATCACTCTCTCTCTCTCTGTTCACTGTCTGTCTGTCTGTCTGTCTGTCCCTCTCAATTGGCATTTCTCTTGCAAAGCTATATCCTATTCAGTGGGTTCAGAAGCAACACATGCAACTGTCATAATACAAGATCCTATTAAAATGACATAGACATTAGATCATAACTTCTGTGTCAAAGAAATAAATGATAGTAGCACCAGAAATGTATGATTATATTGTCTAGGAAGCAAATATTTATTTACAGTGATGTCAGTATCATGTTTTGTGTTGTACACATATTTTAGGATGAAATAAATATTGATGATGTGCATATCAACTTCACAGGAGAAGAGTGGGATTTGCTGGATCCTTCCCAGAAGAATCTCTACAAAGATGTGATGCTGGAGACCTACTGGAACCTCACTGATATAGGTAAGACTGTGAATTTTCTTTTGTTTTTCAAAATAAGGGGACAAATATTTCTTGACTATTGATGATACTCTGTTATTTGAATTGGGTACATGGAAGACTGAGTAAAATAAATCAGAGTCAGTGCTGTGAAAAACCACAGTAAGTTGACTTTTGCCTAATTTCCAATACTATATCATTCATTTTTTCATACTGTGTTTTAGGGTACAATTGGAAAGACAACCATATTGAAACAGAATTTCAAAATACTAGACGATACAAAAGGTAATGTTAATGTGCAAACTGAATCATATATGCCTCTGAGGCAATTTTAATATGTCCTGGAAACTGTAAAGTAAAGGAAGTATGTAAAATATCCGTCCTTTAAGCTATGATATCAGTCCTTTAAGTCCTTTATAGCTATGATTAAAATATTCTTACAAAGCCATGGGCCTTAATGTCAGTTATCTGACTTGTGTTTGCAAGGCATTCCTCTAAGGAAGGAGACATAGAAACAATTCCTTAAGAGATGCCTTTATTTGATTTGTAACTCCATTAGAGCTATGCTGTGGAACTACCAATCTGATCAGTCTCATAATATTTAGATGTTGCACATTGAATAGTGATAAACATATATCCAAAGCCATGCAGTAAGTACATAGTCCCTGGTAAATTCAGTGATACTCATATTTTTGTAGTGACATTGCTAAATTTACTGAGAGGTCAGTTTATGAGAGTCAAGAATGTTGCTGTGGAGAAACCTCAATCCACATACAGTATGTCTAGAAGAAACAAAAACTCAAATGGTGTTAAATCAATGCGGAAAGCTTTCATTTCTTCTTTTTATGTGTATATCAAGTGTCAGAATAAAAAAAAAATTCTATGTAAGCATAAGAATATTTAAAGGAGCAACATCCCTATCTTTATTCCAGAACAGT
>NW_021615580.1:2010-3012 GCF_004785775.1 Grammomys surdaster
ATACTGGAGAGAAACCTTATGAATGTAATCAATGTGGTAAAGCCTTTGCAAGATCCAGTAATCTCAAATGTCATAAGAGAACACATACTGGAGAGAAACCTCATGCATGTACTCAATGTGGTAAAGCATTTTCACAACAGCGTTCTGTACAATGTCATAAAAGGAGACATAGTGCAAATAACCCTTAAGAATGTAATTAACGTGATAAGGCCTACTTACAAGGGAGATGTCTCCAAAACTGTAGAAGACCACATACTGGAGAGAAATCATATTAATATAATCCATGTGACAAAAGGCTTTTTACAAAGTTATTTTCTGCAAAAGTATAAAAGAGCCCATGTTGGAGAAGAACTATGATTGTAATTGTACTGGCTGGTTTTGTATGGAACTTGACATGGGCTGGAGTTATCACAGAGAGAGGAGCTCCATTTGAGGAAATGCCTCCATGAGATTCAGCTGTATGGCATTTTATGAATTAGTGATAATTTGAGAGGGCCCACTGTGGGTCTCATCATTCTTGGGATGGTAGTCTTGGGTTCTATGGGACTTTGTTATTTTCCAAGAACTACAAATTCAGTATTCCAGGAAGTTACCTGTTCCCTGGGCAGGTGAGTCATATAGGTTAATTTTGGGCATTACACAACCTTGATCTGTTGACATCATAATCTCTTCGCCTATACACATTGTTCCTCTAATAAGTAGAGTGATGTCAAGCCAGGGGAAGCAAACCAGTAAATAACATCCTTCCATGGCCTCTGGGTCAGCTTCTGCTTTTTGACTTGCTTAGTTCCAGTCTTGACTTCCTTTGGTGAGGAACAGCAACTTGGAAGTGTAAGCTCAATAAACCCTTTCCTCCCCAACTTCCTTATAGTTCATGATATTTGTACAAGAATACAAACCCTGACTAAGACAGTATTCAGTGTGTTAAAGCCTTTGCACTTCCTACTTCTTTCCCAAACATAAAAGACCCATACTGGAAGGAAACCTCACAAATGCAATCAA
>NW_021615581.1:0-960 GCF_004785775.1 Grammomys surdaster
AGCTTCTTGTATGTTTATGGGCATCTTGTTCTTTAGGTTAAGGAAGTACTCCTCAATAATTTTTGTTGAAGATATTTACTGGCCCTTTAAGTTGGGAATCTTCATTCTCATCTATACCTATTATCCTTAGGTTTGGTCTTCTCATTGTGTCCTGGATTTCCTGGATATTTTGAGTTAGGAGTTTTTTGCATTTTGCATTTTCTTTGACAACTGTGTCAATATTTTCCACAGTATCTTCTGCATTTGAGATTCTCTCTTCTATCTCTTGTATTCGGTTGGTGATGCTTGCATCTATGACTCCTGATCTCTTTCTTAGGTTTTCTATCTCCATGGTTGTCTCTCTTTGAGCTTTCTTTATTGTTTCTTTTTCCATTTTCAGATCCTGAATGTTTTTGTTGAATTCCTTCTTCTCATTTTCTTGTATTTCTTTAAGGGATTTCTGTGATTCCTCTTTAAGGGCTTCTACCTGTTTACTTGAACTCTCCTGTATTTCTTTAAGGGAGTTACTTAATATGATAATATCCTTAAGTGACCCCAAAACTTCCACCAGAGAACTCCTAAACCTGATAAACAACTTCAGCTAAGTGGCTGGTTATAAAATCAACTCAAACAAATCAGTAGCCTTCCTCTACATGAAAGATAAACAGGCTGAAAAAGAAATTAGGGAAATGACACCCTTCACAATAGTTGCAAATAATATAAAATACCTTGGTGTGAATCTAACCAAGCAAGTGAAAAACCTGTATGACAAGAACTTCAAGTCTCTGAAGAAAGAAATCGAAGAAGATCTCAGAAGATGGAAAGATCTCCCATGCTCATGGATAGGCAGCATTAATATAATAAAAATGTCCATCTTGCCAAAAGCAATCTACAGATTCACTGCAATCCCCATTAAAATCCCAACTCAATTCTTCACAGAGTTAGAAAAGGAAATTCTCAAATTCATATGGAATAACAAAA
>NW_021615581.1:1060-2931 GCF_004785775.1 Grammomys surdaster
CACAGAGTTAGAAAAGGAAATTCTCAAATTCATATGGAATAACAAAAAACTCAGGATAGTGAAAACTTTTCTCAACAATAAAAGAACTTCTGGAGGAATCACCATCCCTGACCTCAAGCTGTACTACAGGGCAATAGTGATAACAACTACCTGGCATTGGTACAGAGACAGGCAGGAAGATCAGTGGATAGAATTGAAGACCCAGAAATGAACCCACACACCTATGGTCACTTGATCTTTGACAAAGGAGCTAAAACTGCCCAGTGGAAAAAGGACAGCATTTTCAACAAATGGAACTGGAGGACAACATGTAGAAGAATGAAAATTGATCCATTCTTATCTCCTTGTACAAAGCTCAAGTCTAAGTAGATAAAGGACCTTCACATAAAACCAGATACACTGAAGCTAATAGAAGAGAAGGTGGGGAAGAGCCTCGAATACTTGGGCACAGGGGAAAAGTTCCTGAACAGAACACCAATGGCATATGCTCTAAGATCAAGAATTGACAAATGGGACTTCATAAAATTGCAAAGTTTCTGTAAGGAAAAGAACACTGTCAATAGGACAAAACAACAACCAACAAATTGGGAAAACATCTTTATCAATCCTGCATCTGATAGAGGCCTAATATCCAATATATACAAAGATCTCAAGAAATTAGACTCCAGACATCCAAATAACCCTATTAAAAAATGGGGTATAGCGCTTAATAAAGAATTTTCAACTGAGGAAACTCGAATGACCGAGAACCACCTAAAGAAATGTTCAGTATCCTTAGTTGTCAGGGAAATGCAAATCAAAACAACCCTGAGATTCCATCTCACACCAGTCAGAATGGCTACGATTAAAAACTCAGGTGATAGTAGATCCTGGTGAGGGTGTGGAGAAAGAGGAACACTCCTCCATTGTTGGTGGGACTGCAAGATGGTACAACCACTTTGGAAATCATTCTGGTGGTTCCTCAGAAACTTGGACATAGCATTACCTGAGCATCCAGCTGTATCACTCCTAGGCATATACCCAGAAGATGCTCGAACATATAACAAGGACATATGCTCAACTATGTTCATAGGAACCTTATTTATAATAGCCAGGAGCTGGAATGAACCCAGATGTCCTTCAAACTGAGGAATGGATTCAAAAAATGTGGTATATTTACACAATGGAGTATTACTCAGCTATTAAAAACAATGAATTCGAGAGGTTCCTAGGTAAATGGATGAAACTAGAAATTATCATCCTGAGTGAGGTAAGCCAATCACAAAAGAACACACATGGTATTCACTCACTGATTATTGGATATTAGCCCAGAACCTTGAAATGCCCAAGATGCAACTCACAGGCCACATGAAGCTCATAAAGAAGGAAGACCAAGTGGGGGTGATTCGGTCCTTCTTAGAAGGAGCAACAAAATACTCAAGGGAGCAAATATGGAGACAAAGTGAGGGGCAGAAACTGAAGGAGGGAGGCAGAAACTGAAGACCATTCCACCTGAGTATCCATCCCATGTGCAGTCACCAAAGGTAGATGCTGATGTGGAAGTCAGGGAGTGCATGCTGATAAGAGCCTGATATGGATATCTCCTCAGAGGTCTTCAAGAGTCTGACATATTCAGAGGCAGATGCTCACAACTAGCCATTGAACTGATAATGGGGTTCTCAACAGAGGAGTTAGAGTGAGGACTGAAGGAGCTGAAAGGGTTTGTGGCACCATGAGGAGAGCAACAATACCAACCAACCACAGCTCCCAGGGTCTAAACCACCAGCTGGGAGCACTTAGGGAGGGATCCAGGGCTTCAGCTGAATACTTAAGAGTGGAGAGCCCTGCTGGGCATAGGTGGAAGAAGAGATCCTTGACCTCATGAAGGCTGG
>NW_021615582.1:0-10178 GCF_004785775.1 Grammomys surdaster
ACTATTGATTATTCATATTCATTAATTTCTGATATAGTATTTTCCACAAATTTTGAATATTGATTTTTCATGTTCATTTATTTCGCACTTATTATTATCTATGACTGATGAATGAGATATTTCAGCTTTATTTTTTTCTGATTTACTATTAAATATTAATTATGACTACTGATTATTCATGTCCATATTTATCTGATTTACTATTATTCACGAATGGTGAATATTGGTTATTTTCTTCATTTATTTCTGAGTTACTACTATCTATGACTAATGACTATTGATATTTCAGCTTTATTTTTTTCTGCTTTACTATTAATTATGACTGATGACTATTGATTATTCATGTTCATTTATTTCTGATTTACTATTTTCCACGAATGGTAAATATTGATTATTCCTGTTCATTTATTTCTGACTTACTATTATCTATGACTGATGACTATTTTTTTTTAGTTGTTTTGGTTTGTTTTTTGTTTTTTTTCTGTTTTTTGTTTTTTTGGATGCTGTAGAGTATATGTATACATACACTCACACACACACACACACACACACACACACACAGACACATACTCACATATATATGCTTGTTTTTACCACTTCACCCACTGGCCTCCAACCACACCACTTTGCCATTCTCTATTTTCTTCTCTGTTCTTCTTTGTATTTCTTTCTTGTGTCCTCCCACTAAGAGCTGGAACTCATAATCCTCTTCCTGTCTCGGTTTCTCAAGTGCTGGATTACAGTGGCTTTGCCTTGTCTGTCCTGGGAACTTGCTCTGTACACTAGGCTGGCTTTGAACTCACAGGGAATATCCAGCCTGCCCCTGCATGCCTCCAAACCCAGCATCGGGAAGCAGAGGCAGGTAAATCTTTTAAGTTTGAGGCCAGCCTTGTCTACAATGTGGGTTCCAGGACAGCTAGTCCTACACAGAGAATACCTATCTGGAATAAAAATTTTAAAGTTTTTTCCCCCTCTTTTAGTAGAATCGTCTCAACGCCATATATTTTGGCCGATCCTTTTTCCAGCGACTAGTAACGCCATTCCCATTATAAAACAAGTTCCCTTGAGTTTGTTTTCAGTTCGGCCTAACAATCTTTATTTTCCTCCAAGCAGAGATGCTTTTCTCCGAGCCTCTTTCTGGACTACCTTTCCCTTGCTCTTCAGTTCGCAGCTTGGCAGACAGCTCTCTCATATCTCCATTGTCTCTAGACCCTTTGCGCTCCACGACTCTGAAGGGCCTGTAGAACCCAGGGCCATTAGAATCTCGCCATTGCTAGACTGTTGCTAGGGCGGTTGCCGAGGAGACTTCTGAGAGGACCAACATTCAGTGTCCTAGTGACAGAATAAAGTTGGCGCCAGTATCGCCAGTGGGTGTGTCTCTCGAGTGATGACTATAGATTCTTCAGTTTTATTTATATATTTTTATCCATGGACTAATACTAATGACTATTGATTATTCAGGTTTATTTATTTCTGGTTTACAATTATCCACGAATGGGTGAATAGTGATTACTCATGTTCATTATTTCTGACTTACTATTATCTTTGACTGATGACTATTGATATTTCAGCTTTATTTATTTCTGTTTCCACATGAACTATGACTGATATCTATTGATTATTCATGTTCATTTATTTCTGAATTACTATTGTACATGAATGGTCAATATTGATTATTAATGTTCATTTATTTCAGACTTACTCTTATCTACAACTGACGACTATTGATATTTCACCTTAATATATTTCTGATTTACTATGAAATATGATTGATGACTATCAATTATTCATGTTCATTTTTTTCATCTTTACCATTTCCACGAATAGTGAATATTAATTATTCATGGTAATTTATATCTGATTTACTATAAACCATGAATAGTGTATATTGATTTTTCATGTTCATTTATTTCTGACTTACTATTATCTATGACTGATGACTATTGATATTTCAGCTTTATTTATTTTTGGTTAACTATTAAATATTACTGATGACTATTGATTATTCATGTTCATTTATATCTGATTTCCTATTATCTACAAATGGTATATATTGATTATTCCTGTTCATTCATTTTCGAGTTACTATTGTCTATGACTGGTGACTATTGATATTTAAACTCTGTTAATTTCTGATTTCCTATTAACTATGACTAATGATTATTGAGTATTCATGTTCATTTATTTCTGATATACTATTATCCACGAATGGTGTATACTGATTATTCATGTTCATTTATATCTGACAGACTGTTGTCTATGACTGATGACTATTGATATTTCAGCTTTATATTTCTGATTTACTATGAACTATGAATAATGACTATCGATTACTCATGTTCATTTTTTTCATCTTTACCCTTATCCACAAATGGTGAATATTGATTATTCATGTTCATTTTTTTCTGATTTACTATTATCCACGAATGGTGAATATTGATTATTCATGTTCATTTATTTCGAACAGACTTTTATCTATGACTGATGACTATTGATATTTCAGCTTTATATATTTCTGATTTACTAAGAACTATGAAAAATGACTATCTATTTTTCATGTTCATTTTTTTCATCTTTACCGTTATCCACGAATGGTGAACATTGATTATTCATGTTCATTTATTTCTGATTTACTATTTTCACCAATGGTGAATATTGATTATTCATGTTTATTTATTTCTGACTTAATATTATCCACTAATACTAAATAGTGATTATTCCTGTTCATTTATTTCTGACTTACTATTATCTATGACGGATGACTATTGATATTTCAGCTTTATATTTTCTGGTTTACAATTAACTATGACTCATGACTATTGATTATTCATGTTCATTTATATGTCATTCACTATTATCCACGATCGTGAATATTGATTATTCCTGATCATTTATTTCTGACTTACTATTATCTATGACTGATGACTATTGATATTACAGCTTAATTTATTTCTGATTTCCTATTAACTACCACTGATGACTATTTATTTTTATGTTCATTTTTTTCAGATTTACCAATATCCACGAATGGTGAAAACTGATTATTCATGTTCATTGATTTCTGATTTACTGTTATCAACGATTGGTGAATATTGATTATTCATGTACATTTATTTCTGACTTACTATTATCTATGACTGATGACAATTGATATTTCAGATTTTTTTCTGGTTTACTATTAACGATGACTGATGACTGTTGATTATTCAAGTTCAATTATCTCTGATTTACTATTATCCACGAATCTTGAATATTGATTATTCCTGTTCAGTTATTTATGACTTACTCTTATCTATAATTGATGACTATTGACATTTAAGCTTTATTTATTTCTGATTTCCTATTAACTATGATTGATGAGTATTGATTAATCATTTTCAATAATTTCTGACTTACTATTATCCAAGAATGCTGAATATTGATAATTCATGTTCATTTATTTCTGACTTATTATTATCTATGACTGATGACTATTGATATTTCAGCTACATTTATTTCCCATTTCCTATTAACTATGACTGATGACTATTTAGTTTTCATGTTTATTTTTTTCAGATTTACCACTATACACCAGTGGTGAATATTGATTATTCATGTTCCTTTATTTGTTACTATTATCTATGAATGATGACTATTGATATTTCAGCTTTAAATATTTCTGATTTACTATTAAGTATGGCTGATGTCTATTGATTATTCATGTTAATTTATTTCAGATTAAGTATTATCCACGAATGGTGAATATTGATTATTCCTGTTCTTTATTTCTGACTTATTATTATCTATGACTGATGATTATTGATATTTCAGCTTTATTTAGTTCTGATTTACTAGTAAATATTAATGATGACTATTGATTATTCATATTCATATATATCTGATTTACTATTATACACTAATGGTGAATATTAATTATTCGTCTTCATTTATTTTTGACTTACTATTAACTATGACTGATTAGTATTGATATTTCAGCTTTATATATTTCTGATTTACTATGAACTATGACTGATGACTGATGATTTTTCATGTTCATTTATTCCTCATTAACTATTATCAATGAATGGTGAATATTGATTATTCATGTTCATTGATTTCTGGTTTACTATTATCAACGATTGTTGAATAGTGATTATTCCTGTTCCTTTATTTTTGACTTACTATAACCTATGACTGATGACTATTGATATTTCAGATTTATTTATTTCTGATTTCTTATATTTTATGACTGATGACGATGAATTATTCATGTTCATTTATTTCTGACTTACTATTATCTATGACTGATGACTACTGATATTTCAGATTTTTTTTCTGGTTTACTATTAACAATGACTGATGACTATTGATTATTCAAGTTCAATTATCTCAGATTTACTATTATCCATGAATCTTGAATATTGATTTTTCCTTTTCCATTATTTATGACTTACTCTTATCTATAATTGATGACTATTGACATTTAAGCTTTATTTATTTCTGATTTCCTATTAACTATGACTGATGACTATTGATTATTCATGTTCATTTATTTCTGATATACTATTATCCACAAATGCTGAATATTGATAATTCATGTTCATTTATTTCTGACTTACTATTATCTATGACTCATAACTATAGATATTTCAGCTTCATTTATTTCTGATTTCCTATTAACTATGACTGATGACTATTTATTGTTCATGTTTATTTTTTTCAGATTTATGACTATACACAAGTGGTGAATATTGATTATTCATGTTCATTGATTTCTGATTTACTATTATTAACGATTGGTGAATATTGATTATTCCTCTTCCTTTATTTCTTACTTACTATTATCTATGATTGATGACTATTGATATTTCAGCTTTATATATTTCTGATTCACTATGAACTATGGCTGATGTGTATTGATTATTCATGTTCATTTATTTCTGATTAACTACTATCCATGAATGGTGAATATTGATTATTCCTGTTCTTGTATTTCTGAATTATTATTATCTATGATTGATGACTATTGATATTTCAGCTTTATTTATTTCTGATTTCCTATTAACTATGACTGATGACTATTTGTTTTTATATTCATTTTTTCGGATTTACCATTATCTACGAATGGAGAATATTGATTATTCATGTTCATTGATTTCTGTTTTACTATTATCAGCGATTGGTGAATATTGATTATTCCTGTTCCTTTATTTCTGACTTACTATTATCTATGACTGATGACTATTGATATTTCAGCTTTATTTATTTCTCATATCTTATCTATTATGACTGATGACTATTGTTTTTTCATGTTCATTTATTTCTGATTTACTATTATCCACTAATGCTGATTACTGATTATTCATGTTCATTTATTTCTGACTTACTATTATCTATGACTGATGATTATTGATATTTCCACTTTATGTATTTCTGATTTCCCATGAACTATGACTGATGACTATTGATTATTCATGTTCATTTATTTCTGATGAACTCTTATCCACGAATGGTGAATATTGATTATTCCTGTTCATTTATTTCTGACTTACTATTATTTATCACTGTTGACTATTCATATTTCAGCATTATTTTTTTCTGATTTACAATTAACTATGAGTGATGACTATTGATTATTCATATTCATTCATATCTGATTTACTGTTATCCACGACCGAGAATATTGTTTATTCCTGTTCATTTATTTCTGACTTACTATTATCCATGACTGATGACTATTGATAATTCAGCTTTATTTATTTCTGATTTCCTATTAAGTATGACTGATGAATATAGATTATTCATGTTCATTTTTTTCAGATTTACCTTTTTCCACAAATCGTGAATATTGATTATTCTTGTACATTTACTTCTGATTTACTATTATCAATGATTTGTCACTATTGATTATTCCTGTTCATCAATTTATGAATTACTGTTATCTATGAGTGATGAGTTTTGATATTTCAGCTTTATATATTTCTGATTTACTATGAACTATGACTGATGAGTACTGATTTTTCATGTTCATTTATTCCTGATTAACTTTTATTTAAGGAATGGTGAATATTGATTATTCATGTTCATTTATTTCTGACTTTTATCTATGACTGATGACTATTCATAATTCAGGTTTATTTATTTCTGATTTCCTACTAACTATGACAGATGACTATTTATTTTTCATATTCATACATTTCTGACTTACTATTATCCACAAATGGTGAATATTGATTATTGATGTTCTTTAATTTCTGACTTACTATTTTCTATTACTGATGATTATTGACATTCAAGCTTTATTTATTTCTGATTTCCTATTAACTATGACTGATGACTATTGATTCTTCATATTCACTTATTTCTGATTTACTATTATCCACGAATAATGAATATTGATTTTTCCTGTTCATTTATTTCTGATTTACTATTATCTATGACAGATAACTATTGATATTTCAGCTTTATTTATATCTGATTATCCATGAACTATGACTGATGACTATTGATTAATCATATTCATTTATTTCTGACTTACTATTATCCACGAATGGTGATTATTGAATATTCATTTTCATTTATTTCAGACTATTTTCTATGACTCATGAAAATTGATATTTCAGATTTATATGATTCTGATTTATTATGAACTATGACAGATGACTACTGATTATTCATGTTCATTTATTTCTGATTTACTATTATCTGCGAATGCTGAGTATTGATTATTCATGTTCATTTATTTCTGACATACTATTATGTATGACTGATGACTGTTGATATTTCAGCTTTATTTTTGTCTGGTATACTATTAAGTATTACTGATGACTATTGATTATTCATGTTCATTAATATCAGATTTATATTATCCACGAATTGTGAACATTGATTATTCATTTTCATTTATTTCAGACTTACTATTATCTATGACTGATGACTATTGATACTTCAGACTTATATATTTCTGATTTACTATGAACTATGACTGATGACTATCGATTATTCATGTTCAATTTTTTCTGATTTACTATTATGAATGAGTGCTGAATATTGATTATTCATGTTCATTTATTTCTGTCTTACTATTATCTATGACTAATGACAATTGATACTTCACCTTTATTTATTTCTGATTTCCAATGAACTATGAGTGATGACTATTGTTTTTTCATGTTCATTTATTTTTAATTAATTATTATCCACGAATGGTGAATATTGATTATTCCTGTTCATTTATTTCTTACTTAATATTATCCATGACTGATGACTATTGATATTTCAGCTTTATTTATTTCTGATTTTTTATAAATTATGAGTGATGAATATTGAATATTCATGTTCATTTTTTTCAGATTTACCATTATCTACGAACGGTGAGTATTTATTATTCATGTTCATTTTATTCAGATTTACCATAATCTACGAATGGTGAATATTGATTATTCCTGTTCATTTTTTTCTGACTTACTAATATCTATGACTGATGACAATTGTTGTTTCAGCTTAATATGTTTCTGATTTACTATGAACTATGACTGATGACTATTGATTTTTCATATTCATTTATTTGTGATTTACTATTATCCACGAATGGTGAATATTGATTTTTCCTGTTCATTTAATTCTGACTTACTCTCATCTATGACTGATGACTTTTTATATTTCAGCTTTGTTTATTTATGATTTCCTATTAACTCTGATTGATCAAAATTGATTATTTATGATCATTGTTTTCAGATTTACCTTTATCCTCAAATGCTGAATATTGATTATTCATGTTCATTTATTTCTGACTTACTATTATCTATGAGTGATGACTATTGATATTTCAGCTGTATTTATTTATGATTTTCTATTAACTGTGACTGATGACTATTTGTTTTTATGTCATTCTTTTTCAGATTTACCATTATCCACGAATGGTGAATATTGATTATTCATGTTTATGTATTTCTGATTTACTATTATCAACTATTGGTAAATATTGTTTATTCCTGTTCATTTACTTTTGAGTTACTTTTATCTATGACTGTTGACTATTGATACTTCAAATTTATTTATTTCTGTTTTCTCATGAACTATGACTGATGACTATTGGTTATTAATGTTAATTTATATCTGATTTACCATTATCCACGAATGCTGAATATGGATTACTCCTGTTCACTTATTTCTGACTTACTATTATCTTTGACTGATGACTATTGATATTTCAGCTTTACTTACATATGATTTCCTATTAAATATGACTGATGACTATTGGTTATTCATGATCATTTATTTCTGATTTACTATTCTCCACAAATCGTGAATATTGATTATTCCTTTTCATTTATTTCTGATTTACTATTATCTATGACTATGACTCATGATACTTCAGCTTCATTTACTTCTGATTTCCCGTGAACTTAAGACTATGCATAATCATGTTTTTTATTTCTGATTTACTATTATCCACGAAAGGTGAATATTGATTATTCCTGTTCCTGTATTTCTGACTTACACTTTCCTATGACTGATGACTACTGATATTTCAGCTTATTTTATTCTGATTTCCTATTAATTATGAATGACGACTATTGAATATTCATGTTCATTTTTTTCAGGTTTACCATTATCCAAGTATGGTGAATGTTGATTATTCATGTTCAGTTATTTCTGATCTACTGTTATCAACGATTGGTGAGTATTGATTATTCCTGATCATTTATTTCTGACTTATTTATTTCTGAGTTATCTATGACTGATGACTATTGATACTTCAGCTTTATTTATTTCTGATTTCCAATGCACTATGACTGATGACTATTGCTTATTCATGTTCATTTATTTCTGATTAACTATTATCCACGAAGAGTGAATATTGTTTATTCCTGTTCATTTATTTCTTACTTACTATTATCTATGACTGATGACTATTTATATTTCAGCTTTATTTATTTCTGATTTACTATTAGTATTACTGATGACTATTGATTATTCATGTTCATTTTTTTCTGACTTAATATTATCTATGACTGATGACTATTGATATTTCAGCTTTTATTTTTTTCTGCTTTACTATTAAGTATGACTGATGACTACCGATTATTCATGTTCATTTTTTTCATCTTTACCATCATGTTCATTTACTTCTGATTTACTATTATCCACGAATGCTGAATATTGATTATTCATGTTCATTTATTTCTGACTTACTATTATCTATGATAGATAATTATTGAGATTTCATCTTTATTTTTTTCTGGTTTACAATTAACTATGACTGATGACTATTGATTATTAATGTTCATTTATATCAGATTTATTATTATCTATGATCGTGAATATTGATTATTCCTGATTTATTTCTGATTTGCTCTTATCAACGATTGGTGAGTATTGTTTATTCCTGTTCATTTATTTCTGACTTACTATTATCTGTGACTGATGACTATTGATATTTCAGCATTATTTATTTCCGGTTTACTATTAAATATGCCTGATGACTATTGATAATTCATGTTCATTTATGTCTGATTTAATATTATGCACGATCTTGAATATTGATTATTCCTGTTCATTTATTTCTGACCTACTATTATCTTTGACTGATGACTATTATTACTTAAGCTTTATTTATTATTGATTTTCCATGTTGACTAATGACTATTGATTATTAACGTTCATTTTTTTCAGATTTACCATTATCCAAGAATGGTGAATATCGATTATTTATGTTCATGTATTTCTGATTTGCTCTTATCAACGTTTGGTGAGTATTGTTTATTCCTGTTCATTTATTTCTGACTTACTATTATCTATGACTGATGACTATTGATACATCAGATTTATTTTTTTCTGATTTCCTATGAACTATGACTGATGACTATTGATTATTCAAGTTCATTTATTTCTGATTTAATATTATGCACGAAAGTGAATACTGGTTATTCATGTTCATTTATTTCGGACTTACTATTATCTATGTCTGATGACTATTCATATTTCTGCTTTATTTATTTCTGATTTCCTATTAACTATGACTGACGACTTTTGGTTATTCATGTTCATTTATTTCTGATTTACTATCATCCCCAAATCGTGAATATTGATTATTCTTGTTCATTTATTTCTGACTTACTATTATCTATGACTGATGACTATTGATGCTTCAGATTTATTTATTTCTGATTTCCCATGTACTATGACTGATAACT
>NW_021615582.1:10278-11054 GCF_004785775.1 Grammomys surdaster
CTGTTATCTATGACTGATGACTATTGATAGTCCAGCTTTATATATTTCTGATTTACTGTTAACTATGACTAATGGCTATTGATTATTCACGTTCATTTATTTCTGATTTAACATTATCCATGAATGCTGAATATTGATTATTCCTGTTCATTTATTTCTGATTTACTGTTGTCTATGACTGTTGAATATTGATAATTCAGCTCTATTCATTTCTGACTTCCCATGTACTATGACTGATAACTATTGATTATTCAAGTTCATTTATTTCTGATTTACTATTATCCACGAAAGTGGATACTGATTATTCATGTTCATTTATTAAGGACTTACTGTTAGCTATGACTGATGACTATTGATAGTCCAGCTTTATATATTTCTGATTTACAGTTAACTATGACTAATGGCTATTGATTATTCACGTTCATTTATTTCTGATTTAACATTATCCATGAATGCTGAATATTGATTATTCCTGTTCATTTATTTCTGAATTACTGTTGTCTATGACTGTTGAATATTGATAATTCAGCTCTATTCATTTCTGACTTCCCATGTACTATGACTGATGACTATTGATTATTCATGATCATTTATTTCTGATTTACTGTTATCCAAGATTGGTCAATACTGATCATTCACATTTATTTATTTCAGACTTACAATTATCTATGACTGATGTACATTTATTTGACTTACAATATTCTATGACTGATGACTATTGATATTTCCGCTTTATTTATTTCTGATTTCCTATTAACTATGACTGATGACTATTG
>NW_021615582.1:11154-12711 GCF_004785775.1 Grammomys surdaster
TGACTGATGACTATTGATATTTCTGCTTTATTTATTTCTGATTTCCTATTAACTATGACTGATGACTTTTCGTTATTTTTATTTATTTCTGCTTTACTATTATCCACGAGTCGTGAAATTGATTATTCTGTTTATTTATTTCTGACTTACTATTATCTATGTCTGATGACTATTGATATTTCAGGTTCATTTATTTCTGATTTCCCATGAATTATGACTGATGACTGTTGATTATTCAAGTTCATTTATTTCTGATTTACTATTATCCACAAATGGTGAATATTGATTGTTCATGTTCATTTTTTTCTGACTTACTTATATCTATGACTGATGACTAGTGATTCTTCATCTTTATTTATTTATGACTTCCCTTGAACTATGACTTATGAATATTGATTATTCATGTTCATTTATTTCTGATTTAACATTATTCATGAAAGCTGAATATTGATTATTCATGTTAATTTATTTCGGACTAACTATTATCTATGACTGATGACTAGTGATACTTCATCTCTGTTTGTTTCTAATTTCCAATTAACTATGACTGATGACTATTGATTATTTATGTTCACTTTTTTTAGATTTACCATTATCCATGAATGGTGAATATTGATTATTCTTGTTCTTATATTTCTGACTTACTATTATTTATGACTGATCACTATTGATATTTCAGCTTTATTTATTTCTGACATCCCATGAACTATGACTGATGACTTTTGGTTATTCATGTTCATTTATTTCTGCTTTACTATTATCCAAGAATCGTGAACATTGATTATTCCTGTTCATTTATTTCTGACTTACTATTATTTATGGCTCATGACTTTTGATATTTCAGCTTTATTAATTTCTGATTTCCCATGAAGTATGACTGATGACTATTGATTGTACAAGTTCATTTATTTCTGATTTACTATTAAACACGAATAGTGAATATTGATTACGCATGTTCATTTATTTCTGACTTACTATTTTCTATGACTGATGACTAATGATATTTCAGCTCTATATATTTCTGATTTACTATGAACTATGACTGATGAGTATTGATTATTCGTATTCATTTATTTCTGATTTACTCTTATCCACGAATCGTGAATATTGTTTATTCTGTTCATTTATTTCTGACTGACTCTTATTTATGATTGATGACTTTTGATACTTCAGCTTTATTTATTTCTGATTTCCCATGAACTATAACTGATGAGTATTGATTACTCAAGTTCATTTATTTCTGATTTCCTATTATCCACGAATGGTGAATATTGATTATTCCTATTAATTTATTTCTCTCTTACTATTATCTATGCCTGATGACTATTGATATTTCAGCTTTATTTATTTCTGAATTCCTATTAACTATGACTTATGCCTATTGATTATTCATATTCATTTTTTTCAGATTTATCATTATCCACGAATGGTGAATATTGATTATTCGTGTTCTTTTATTTCTGACTTACTATTATCAATGAATAATGACTATTGATATATCAGCTTTATGTATTTCTGATTTCCTATTAACTATGACTGGTGACTTTTGGTTATTCA
>NW_021615583.1:0-4401 GCF_004785775.1 Grammomys surdaster
CAACCCATGGTTCACAGAGGAAGGAAGCATGTCTTTAGAAAATTGGGAAAAGGTAGGACAAGTGATGAGGAGGTTTTATCAATGTCATGGCCCTAGACAGGTCCTGAGTCAATCATTCTCATTTTGGATACAAATTAGAGACCTGCTTTAAGAAAAACCAGAAGTGGAATTCTTTGCAGAAGAAGCGCCCTCAGAGGATGAGGTAGCTCCTCTGAGGACATAAACTAAGTCATATAATACTTCCTCATCTACAATTAATCTCCTCAAGGCACAACTGGGAGATGATTGGTTAAGTGATGAGGGATAACAAGAACTGGATGAAAGAGCAGAGGAGTATGATCTTGCTAAAGAAGGGATCCTTTACATGATAAAAACCTTTCTAGGACAGAAATCGACGATATTTTTGCCTCAGTTACTGCCCCTTCTACTTTTAAAACAACATCAGCCAAGCTTGAAAGAAAAATGCCAATGAATAGGGGATTTTTAGGGGCCATAAAAGAAGCAAGGCCAAAAGGAGACTTGGACTTTTGATTCCCAGAAACAATTTTTGAAGGAGAGACACCCCAATGGGAACCTCTTCCTTTAAAAACTCTTAAAGAACTACAATGTTCTGTAAAAAGCATTGGGCTGAATGTTTGATACACTCTAGAGATTGTGGAAATGTTGGGTAGCATGTGGATAACTCCTTATGACTGGCATCAGACTAAAGAGTCCACTCTTAGCCCTGCACATTTTATAGTGTGGAGGACTGAATATGAGGATAGAGCATGGGAAGTGGTTCAGAATTTAGCCTTCAAGAAGAAGTAGGATATACTTGTAATATCAATGCTCATGGGTAGAAAAGACTATAACGTCCCCCAGAAATAAGTTGGTTTAGAAAGGGAAGAACTAGAAGAAGTTTCCAAGATGCAGTAGATGCTTGGAGAAGGCTTTCTCTTGTTGATGGAAAGACAACTCTATTAGCAGGAATAAAACAAAACCAAGATGAGCCATATGAAGGCTTTGTTACTAAAATGGAGGAAGAGTTACCCAGGATGCTTCCTACCTCTGAGAGCTCTTACACATTATAAAAACGGCTTACATGGGAAAATGCCAATATTCTCTGCCAGGAACTAATTAGACATATCAGAAAAACATTTTATAATGTAAAAAAATACATTAAAGTATCTATACATGATTTAATTATACATAATTAAAGCATGATTATGGTAGTTTGGATGATATAAATGGAGCTTAACATGCTGAAATATTAGCAGCAGGATAGAGAGTGGTGCTAAGTGTGATTTTAAATAAGGGGTGTTGACACAGTATATTTCAGAGGAGAGGAATATTCATATGAGGCTTAGAAATTTTCTTTTGGAATTTTGGTGAGGAATAAGGCTTCCTTGTGTGCTTAAGAGTTTTCGGGAGGGTAATTTAAAGACATGTAAATTAATACCATTAATAAAGGGAGCCTCAAAGAGACCTAGATTAGACTTTGTTCTGTTGTTCACTCTTATGGGAAACATTTCAAGAAGTAGAGTAAAATGAGAATCCAAATGCCCACAATGGAGGGGTTCTAATATAGTGTTCGAAACAGGGTTTCAGGAAGTAGAATGGTGTTTTATCATGTATCCAAAGATACTAAATGGAAGGAACTGAGAATTGACCATGGGGAAATATCCTCCCCAGCTAGGGATTCTCTTTGTAGATTTTCAGTTGAGAACGGGATGGTTTATATTATATAGGCCTTTTAATGCTGCAGTTATTTTTTTTTTCATTTAGACAAAGGAAGATATGTTTCTGATTCAAATTGCCAAGAGATGGACGGAGATGGCTGCAGTCAGTTGTCAACAAGACTACATATGTTGTGAACTAGTATCCATAAATGGGAGAAAAATCAGAGATCCAGATCATGGGCTAGAAAACAGAGGGTTTTGGTCCATATCATGCCATGGAATTACAGTAACTTAGGATTGAGATCTTTAAAATACCGGCTCTGAAAAGCTTTGTATTTATGCATGATAGTATACATCTTTTATCCCAAGAGAGAAAGGCAAGGTAATTTCTGAGATCAAGGCCAAGCTAAAACAAAGAAAGTAAAGATTAGTTCTCTTTATTTGGTAAAGGTAAAGAAAAGATTAGTTCCAAGCACAGTTGTGCACAAATCAAGTGTGTGATACAAGCACATCTCTGGGTTTAAGGTTAGTCTACATATCATGTTCCATAACAGCAATACTTAGGCAGTGAGCAAACCATTGAGGCTAGGTTGCTGGGATAAATGCCATTGAACAAGTGGCCAATTCCAGCACCAGCAACTGATAGAACATGGAAGTTTTGGGCACGTTGCTATGGCTTTAGAATCCAAAATAGTAGAGTTTACTTGGACAGCTGAATCAAGTTAGTTTGAGCTAAGAAATTGCCAGTCACTTAGAAACTGTCAGCATTGAGGTATATTATATTTGAAGTATTTTATTAGAGCACAAAAAAGCTGTGTTCCAGAGATAGACCTCCTGCAGGCAGCCAGATAATTTGTAAGAATCTTCCATGTGGTACTGAAGGAATGGAGGGATCCTGAAGAGCAGTTGAGGCCTGTTACTGTGAGTGGCTAGGTAAGGCCATTGGGGAAATTGCTGCTTCAGTGTCTGTTGAAGCCCAAGGACTGAAAGGGGTTATACAATGAAGTTGAGGTTTGGTACCTTGAAGACTGCCTAGGAGAGGCTCATGGTGAAAATGCTGCCTGGTGGAAGTAGAAGAACTCGGTGTATTGACTCTAAGCTGATATGTGGCCATACTGAGGATGTTGTCCCTTTGTCATAGGAAGTGTGTCACAATGGAGTATGCATGAAAATCTCAGGTCAGGACAGCTTGGTTAAAACCATCCTCCTGGCAGCCTGTGGAAGAGAAAATAACCTACCTTCCTTGGCACCTTTAGCACTATGTCATCCTGAATGGTGTCCGAATTTCTGCCATGGTGTTATTAGAAGGAATCTTTAAGTTGTAAGTCAGCCCAAATTGACTGTCATCCTCAATAAGTGTTGTCTTACTCTTGGGGTCTCTTCACTGTGAGGAATCCTTAACTAACATAGAAGTGGGTACCAGAGACTGGGTTATCATTGTGATAGGTCTGTCCATGATTTTGTTTGTAGGAAATTCGATTCTGGCAGTTTGGATGCTTTAAAGTAGCTTAATATGCTGAAGTATTAGCAGCAGAGCAGAGAGTAGTGCTAAGAGTAACGTTAAATAGGGGGGCTTGGTACAGTAGATTTCAGAAGAGAGGAGTAATAATATCAGGTTTAGAAAATATCTTTTCATATTTTGGTGAAGAATAGGGCTTCCTTCTGCACTTGTCCTCAGAGTATTCTTGACGGTAATTTACAGAGATGTAAATTAATACCACTAATAAAGGGAGCCTTAAAGAGACCTAGATTAGACATTATTCTGTTGTTCACTCTTATGGGAAACATTTCCAGAAGCAGAGTAAAATGGGAAACGGAAAGCCCAAAATGGAGGGGTTCAAATATAGTGTTCACACCAGGTCATCAGGAAGTAGAATAGTGTTAAATCATGTATCCAAAGATACTTAATCGAAGAAACTAAGAATTGAACAGGAGGAAATATCCTCCCCAGCTAGGGTTTCTCTTTGTAGATTTTCAGTGAGAAAGGGATGGTTTATATTACATAGGCCTTTTAATGCTGCTGTTATTTTTATTTTCATTTGGGCAAAAGAAGTTATGATTCTGATTCAAATGGCCAAGAGATGGAATAGGATGGCTGCTGTCAGTTGTGAACATTACTACATATGTTGTGAACTAAAATCCATAAATTGGAGAAAAATCAGAGATCCACATCATGGGCTAGAAAACAGAGGTTTTTGCTCCAAATCATGCCATGGCATTACAGTAACTTTGGATAGAGATCTTGAGAATACTTGCTCTGAAAATCTTTGTGTTTATGCATGATAGTATATATGTTTAATCCCAAGAGAGAGAGGCAAGCTAATATCTGAGCTCAAGGCCAAACTAGAACAAAGAAAGCAAAGAATAGTTTTATTTATTTGGTAAAGGTAAAGAAAAGATTAGTTCCAAACACAGTGGTGTACAAATCAAGTGTGTGATAAAAGCACATTTCTGTGTTCAAGGTTAGTCAACAGATCAAGTTCCATGACAGCAATACTTAGGCAGTGAGCAACCCATTGAGGCTTGGTTGCTGGGATAAATGCCATTGAACTAGAGGCCATGTTCCAGCACCAGCAACTGATAGAACTTAGAAGTTTTGGGCATGTAGCTATGGCTTTAGATTCCAGAATAGTAGAGTCTACTTGGATAGCTGAATCAAGTTATTTTGAGCTAAGAATTCATCAGTGACTTAGATAATTTCATCCTTGATGTATAATATATTGGAAGTATTTTATGAGAGCAC
>NW_021615584.1:0-3523 GCF_004785775.1 Grammomys surdaster
AAACTACATTGATTGAAATAGGTAAAGAATATCAGCTGAAAGGTCTAAAAAATATTTTCAATGAAATCATAAAAGAAGAATTTTCTAAACTAAAGAAGAAAATGCCAATTAATGCACAAGAAGCATTTAAAACACCCAACAGGCTGGAGGGAAAAAAAGTCCCTTTTCCACCTCATGATGAAATACTAAACATAAAATAATGGAATAAAAAACTACAATGGAAAAAAATTAACAAAAACTAAACAAAACAAAAACAAGTAACGTATCAAAGCAGATCTATTAGGTTCATGTCTGTCTTTTTAATGTATACTATGAAAGACAAAAGGGTTTGCACACATGTGCTGCAGAGTCAGAGAAACCACCCATGTTTCTACAAGAAAGCAAGTGCTCCAAATGTTTTGGGCAGATTCAGAATCAGCCATGATAGTGACATTCCTCAGAGGTCACTGCCTGATCAAGCCTGGGAGGAGGATCAACAGGAACCTCACAGGTGGTCACAACCAGCCAATACTCCCATCCAGCTCCAGAGAGGACCCAGCACCCCAGGTCCCACTGCTCAGCCCCCTGCCCCTATCCATTGTGGGCAGTGATCCTGTGCTCACCATGACTTGATATCAGAGCTTCTCTGAGGTCTCCACACAGCACTGGACAGCAGAGCTCAGAGCAGGGCACAGATGACCATTCAAGAAGGCACAGGTACAGCGAACTTGCAGAAAGGCACCTGGAAGAACCCGCCCTCTTGGCTGATTGGCAGGTCAGCCTGAAAGCCTTGATAGGCCAGTGAGTCTTACCACTCCTCAAGGTTAAACTGTGCTTTCCATGCAGAGCCAGAGCTTTTACAGATCTCAGGAGGGAGTTGTTTGCACCCCATTAGCATTTGTTTCTGTCTTCAAAGAAGAATCTCACCAAACTCAGCCCTCAGGGAGAACCCACCACTCAAGCTCTGGCTGTTCAGCTTCCTGCTCCTCCCCTCTGAGAGCAATGATCCTGCACTTACCAGAACCTGACTTCAGATCTTGCATGAGCTTTCCTCACAGCACTTGCCTTCTTCTTCCTGGGATCAATGTGAATAGCTTCCATAGCCCATGACTCAAGATGCAGTGGAGGGATTGATCTGACTCACAAGTGGAAGGATGCCACAGGTATTTCTTAGCATTCTGTCTAAACTTCACTCCACAGTTACCTGGCAACAGCTATAAAAGTGGCTGGCTGCCTCTTCCCTGCTTTTTGATCTCTTAATCTCTTGCTTTTGTTTTTCTTGCCCTCTTAGGTTCATTAATTCCCCACTTTCTCCCATTCCCTTCCTCCCTCTTTCTCCAAATGCTCATGCCCAGCCTCTATTTTTCTACTCTCTGCCTCTCTCTGCCTTTCTTTCCCTCTACTGTCCTCGTAGCTCCCCTCCCCGTGTCCTGAATAAACTATATTCTATTCTATACTGTCTTGTGGCAGGTTCCTCATGGGGAAGAGCTGTCTCAGCATGAGGCATGACCCTGCTGAGACATCCCTTTCCTCTATACCTCACCACACACATAAAACACATTCCATCTCTCTTTACAGAGAGGAAGCTGTAGGGGAGGAGCAGACCTAGCTTTCACCAGGTAACTGTGAGTAGAGTTTTAGGCAGAATGCTAAGACCATTAACATTAAAATGGGATTTTAGGAAGCAAGAGTCTTGTTTTGTGGACTCATGCTGGGCTCAGGGAAACTGCAGCTCCATTTGACCAGATGATAGGTATCAATCAATCCTGGAAAAAAAGCCAGAATGATAAGGGAAAAACAGTTGAGCACTATTGTTAGCCAGCACATCTTCATTAGTGGAAAAGTGGTGAAAAACCACAGTTGGATTAGTACAGGTTCTCTAGACAAGCATATCTGAAGCCATAGAGAGAATGAATCTTTTTATATAGAAAGGTTATTTAATAGATTGTGGTAATAAAGGCTGTTGGACAAGGCAAATTAGAAAATCAAGGCCTGGTTGATTTCATCTTGCAGGTTAATTCAGCTAACCGTCAGTGTATACCATAATTCTGAAGAAATAAGTACTTACTAATGCCAGTTTTAAAACACAAACAAATAAATCACTTTTGTTTTGTAAAAAAAAAAAAAACAAAACCGTAGGGCTGGTACAAAAAACAAAAACACCACCATGTTCAATGTCTTTTATATATGTAGGTTGTCAAAAGACTCTATAGCCCAGGTTAAAGGTGGATCTGAAAATCTCAAAAGATAAAGATTAATAAAGGGTTTCTCACTTCAAAACTTATAATTAAGAAATATGCCCCCCATCAAGCAGGGTTTGAGTTAAGGTTAGGGAATTAGACAGTTATGGTCAGGAATAGGAAAAGGGCTTTTAGAATTAAGTTTAGGAGGTTAGGAAATTAAGAGGTGAGGGTTAGGATAGGATTAGGCTCAGGGTTAAGTTAAAGGTGCCTACTATCATTCTTCATGGTCAAACTGAGTCAATAATATCCATATTACACAAAGAAGAAATTTCAGGCCCACAAGGTATTCATTTTATATCTTAATGGTTTGTTTTATTCTTATTCTGTTAGCTTCTCTCTCACTTACAGAAAGGCTTCTCAAAAACCTAAAAGTTTTTCCAGCCATTTCCCTCTGAAACTAGCAAACTAACAGAGAAAGCAAAGACTTTGATATTCACAGAACTCCACAGAAAATCAAAGAACATTCATGCTACCTATGCTGGGTCTCACAGTCAATTATTTTGCAGTTAATTTTCCTCTGAGATAAAATGCCCTTCAGTACTCTTCTGCTCTAGAGATATCTGGTTTCCTTTCTTCCCAACCTAAAAATATGCTTACTAAGGTTTTCTATGTGAAGTTTTCACTGGACAATGAAAATTCTGAAACAGGATACCCAGTCAAGCAATAGACACAAATTCAAGCTGGGTGGTGGTTGTTAGCAATCTGTTAAACTCCAACTCCAGAGTCAGCTGGCAATAGCCAGGTATGCTCCGCCCCACAGTTACCTGGCAACAGGCAGGTAACCCTGCCCACTATAAAAGGGGCTGCTTGGCCCCTCCTCTCTCTCTTACTCCTCTAAATCACGCTTGAGAACAGCAGCAGGTGGGGGAGTCAGGGAATGACTTAAGCATTTGCTAAGTCCCTGAAGGCAGGCAACTGAAATTGTCCATACACTGACAACTACAGAAGCAAGGTTCACCCACAGAACAGGAAGGGAAGATAAATAGAAAAATGGACATACTGGTCAAAAACAAAAATGTTGAGTGTAACAGTATTGTGGCAATAAGCAACTAGGGACACTGCATCACATGAAAAAGCAAAAACTACAGATGACTGGAAGAGAAGAAGAGAATATCAGCTCAAAAGTCTATAAATTATTTTCAGCAAACTCATAAATGAAAAATTTCCTAAACTATACAAGAAGATGCCTATTAAAGTAATGAAACATCCAAATAGATAAGACAAAAAAGTCCCTTTGATGGATAATAATCAAAACACTAAACATATAAAGAACTATAAACAACTGCAACAAAACAAAATTG
>NW_021615585.1:0-1161 GCF_004785775.1 Grammomys surdaster
ATAGATAGAAGTATAGATATAGATAGATAGATACATAGATAGATACATAGATAGATATATAGATAGATATATAGATACATAGATGATAGATAGATAGATAGATAGATGACAGATGGATATCATTGACTGTTTATTTGATAAACATTCCCTTTTAATGATATATTAAGAGAAATATAGAACATGGCAAGATTATTTTTCAATTAATTTTTCAATCAAATCTAAATTTGAAGACATTTAAAAACAGAGTTGTATACATATATGTATGACGACGATGTTTGGATAGTATTTATAGTAATCTGAGGAGTCCTGCATCAACTAGTGATCAAGGAAATCCCTCATAAACATATCCACAGATGGACAATGCTAACTAGAACACAAGGTCAACTCCATTTGAGTTATTTCTCATGAGTTTTAAAGCATCAAACTTTGCATTTAAATATAAGATCCATTCAGTTAATTATTATAAAATATATAAAACCCGGGTCCAGAAAATTTCTTTCAGTCCCTCTTCTCTGTTTAGCTCAGACTTCATTCACCCTGCCTCTGTCTCTTCCTTCACCAGGAGAGGTGTTTCAGCCTTCTACTATAACCTCTCCAGCCCCCAACCTCTCCCCTGCTCTAGGAAGGTGTTCTTGTATCCACAAAGCCAGGTGGCTCCTCAGTCTGTCACCATGTATCTAGCCAGCATGTTTCAGGCCAGCATAAACCCCCTCAGTTTGGGCCTCCCTCTCTCTCTCTCTTAGTCTCCCACCTGACTGGGAAACTGCTTTCAGAAGCATTTGTCTATAGGGCTGTACTGGTTAAAGAACCAGTTTTCCTACTCAGCAGGGGCTTCCTAAAAGATTTTGTCTCCTCATAGTTCCTGGAGTGAATCTCTCAGATTCTATCCTGAGTTCACCTACATGCTAGTTAAGATATGTTTCCTAATCTCCCCTTTATTCTAACCTCCTCTACTTCAGTCCCCCCTGATTATTCCTCAATGTCTTCTTCAGCATCTACCTTGAATCACTCTTGAGTTCCTACTTCCCAGAAATCTCTCTATCCTTGATGGATTTCCTGCTTTCTAAATCCTGGCTCATTGGCCATATGCTGACAGATGATAAAATATATTCTCTCTCTCTCTCTCTCTCTCTCTCTCTCTCTCTCTCTCTCTCTCTTCCT
>NW_021615586.1:0-2369 GCF_004785775.1 Grammomys surdaster
TAGCTGGGTTGGTGTCCCCATCCCTTCAAGAGGGTTCCAGTCTTGCTCCTGGAGGTGGTCTCTTCAGATCTCATATCACCACTATTGAATATTTTGACTAAGGTCACCCACATTGAGTAGTAGGATCCTCCCCCATACCAGTTATCTGGGACTATCTAGAAGTTACCCCATCCCAGAACCACAACACATGAATACTTCAATTCATACATCTGGTCCTCTAGAATTCTCTCCTATCTCACCCCATCATTAATCCTACCCCACTTTTCCATTCTCCCTCCTCTCTCCCACACAGGTCTCACCCTTGCTATCCTTCCCATGATTATTTTACTACTCCTTTTAATTAGGAGTTCAACATTCTCACTGGATCCTTCTTTCTTGTTTGACTCTTAGGGTTTGTGCAGTGTATCATGGGTGTTCTGTACCTTTTGACTAATATCTACTTTCTTTGAGTACATAGTATGCATGTCCTGTGGGTCTTATTTACCTCACTCAAGATGGTGTTTTATATGGCCATCAATTTGCCTGCGAAATTCAATTTGAATAGCTGAGCAGTATTCCATTGTGTAAATGAGCCACATTTTCTGTATGAGTTCTTAAGTTGATGGACATTTGGGTTGCTTCCAGTTTTTGGATATTACAAATAAGGCTGTTGGAAACAATGTGCAGCAAGTGTCCTTGTGATATTGTAGTGCAACTTTTGCATATATACCCAGGAGCACTATCGGCTGGGTCTTCAAGGCGAACTATTTCCAATTATCTGAGGAACCATCAGATTGATTTCCAGGATGGTTGTACCAGCTTGCAATTGCACCACCAATGAATAAGTATTCCCTTGGCAAAAAATCTTCAATACCATGTGCTGTACCTCGAGTTTTGTATTTTAGTCATTCTAATTAGTGTAAGGTGGGATCTCAGGGTCATTGTGATTTGCATTTCCCTGTTATTCAAGGATGTTGAACATTTCTTTAAGTGCTTTTGGGGCATTCAATTTTCCCCTGTTAAAAATTCTTTGTTTAGCTCTGTGACCCAGTTTTCATTAGGGTATTTAGGGTTTATTTTTGAGTCTAACTTCTTGAGTTCTTTATGTATTTTGGATATTATCCCTCTATCTGATGTAGGGGTAGTGAAGACATTTTCCCAATCTGTAGGTTACTATTTTGTCTGCTAATACACTGGTCATCATATCTGAATCAATTATCTGGATTGGAATTGAAACAGTGTCCCAACTAATCATGCTGTGTCCAAAAGATCAAGTTATTGAGCATCTCTTGGACTCAGTTTTCTCTTCTGACAGGTAAATAATACTAATCAATATTGAGATGATATGTGTGAAGGTTCTGGTACAAATAGCTGGTGTTGACTATACCTTTCCCATTGTCTCAATCCACTACGCAGTGAGAAATGGAAGGTACTGAATCTGTGCAGGAACACATATTAATTTTTTATTTACAGACAGTGCTTCACTATGTAGCCCTGGCTAGTCTTGAACTCTCTGAGATCCTCTGCTCCTCCCTCCCAAGTACTGGGATTAAAGGCCTGTGCCACCATGCTGTAAGACAAGGAATACAGGTGACAGACCAACAAAAAAAAAGGTAAACTCACACATGGCCTACTAATATGCCACTCACCCTGATAGTCCTTGAAAATGTAGCCACTAACAGCTCCTGTATTCCAGTCTTTTCACCTCATTGCTCAAGAGCACAGCCAACAATTGTCCACCTCACAGAGGAGGAAATACTGAGAGGAGAATTAGAGAAGCGTGGCCAGCTTGTTCTTAAGCAAAGAACAGGTTTGTTCAGGAAAAACATAACTTCTGAGTCAGGAACGTTGGGTCTGGTGATGATGCCATGTGGGAATTTTGCTGGGTCCTTTGGAGTACCAGGGTAAAAATATAGCTCGAAGTAGGCATACTTTTTGCTCTTGGTACTGATGATGGAGCTAGAAAATGTATTTCCAAAAAAGTTCATTGTAAGTAGCTAAGATTCATTTAGTAAAGACAAAGTTCATTTGTCTTGAATGGCAAACTGTAGGTAGCCTGGGAGGCACAGGATTCTCATCAGCACATGTTGGTAGGAAGCAGGGTCTGCTCAACTTCTAACAGACCTGGTGCCACGAGAGCAGCAAGCCTATCAGGGCCAAGTTTGTCCCAGTAGTAAGAGGCCCCTGGCCAAACCTGTCTGGTGTTTACCTTGGGAATGAACACAAAGAAATAGATGGGCTTTTTACCTGCCATTTTAGTCTCAGAATAGCAGCAAAGAAGAACTTCCTGGTTTCTGTGTAGACAGAAGTTCTTGCTCCCAGAGAATATAGGACATTGGTAAACCTCTCCATTTCTCCAGCATGCACTTCTTTTCCTACCCAGGTAGACT
>NW_021615587.1:0-1259 GCF_004785775.1 Grammomys surdaster
ATCAACAAATTAATACCAAATTAAATGTTTTGTTTGGGTGACTGTTTGTGTGTGTGTGGGTGGGAGGGGTACAGCTATGTGTATGTTTGTAGTAAAGAAGAGGAAACAAACACACACACACACAGACAAACAGAGACACATACACAAACACAGACACATAGACAGACAGAGAGACAAGAACATTAATTTGCTTAAAGAAATGAGAAAAATTGGGCCAATATTAAAAGATATTTTATCTCCTTAGGCTTAGAGGACAAGTATACTGACAGGCACAAATAGAACACCCCTTGAGAGTCCCTGGAATCCAAAGTCTCATTATTGGGTCATCAAAAGAACAAATTGGTTCCACAGTTTTCACTGTACAGAAAAGTGTGAGGAAAGCAGGCTCAACACTGCTTGTTTGTTTGTTTGTTTGTTTGTTTGTTATGATATTGTGTGTGTTTATGTAAGAGTGTGTGATACAGCAATGAATGCTTGTGTAATAACTCACACGACAAAAGTCACAAATACACATGTATACACAGACACACACACACAGAGAGAGAGAGAGAGAGAGAGAGATACAGAGATGCAGACATACAGAGATAGAGACAGGGAAAGACATGCAGAGAGACAGAGAGGGAGAGAGGGAGGAGGCAGAGACAAGTTGAGATAGAGAGAGAGGAAGAGAGAGTTAGAGTTGGAGGCAGCGAGGAAGAGACACAGAGAGAGAAACTATATATAGAAATGAGAACAACAGAATGCTATTGTTTCCATACATTATCAGTCATTAGGGTCAAAGCACAGATATATTGCCACCCACCTTTATACCATCCCTTTGGACACATGATCCTGTCAGCAAAAGCCATCAAGGAAGCCAACATTATATTCAGTAATTTAGAAAGTATTCAGTAATCACACATAGTGTGTTAGGAGAGATGGCAAAGGGAAACACACATTGAGAGTGAGAAAAAGAGGAAAATAAGTAAAGATGAAAAAAGGTAGTCTGAGATTCAATCAAAATGAATGGAAGTGGGAACTAGGTCTATGTGTTTCCTCCAACCCTTGATGGTCTGAATTATGCTAGTCTCATCCAGTAGTTTGGATAAAATAGTCAAAACAGACAATTTCTTCAGTGTTTTGTAAAGTTTCCTTTATCCTTCACTAGAAGAGGAAACATCTGTGAACTCAACTTGTTCTCAGAATGTGGAAGGATTTAAGATCCTATGATGAACCTCCTAGTTACAGTGTGGGAGGCAGGAACTCCTCTCCCTCTAAAG
>NW_021615588.1:0-1066 GCF_004785775.1 Grammomys surdaster
AGATAATAGTAAGTCAGAAATAAATGAACATGAATAATCAATATTCAGCATTCGTGGATAATAGTAAATCAGAAACAAATGAACCTGATTAATCAATAGTCATCAGTTAGAGTTCATGGGAAAGCACAAATGAATAAAGCTGAAATATCAATAGTCATAAGTCATAGATAATAGTAAGTCAGAAATAAATGAACATGAGTAATCAATAATAACATTTCGTGGATCATATTAATTCAGAAATAAATGATCATGAACAACCAATAATCATATGTCATAGTTAATAGGAAATCAGAAATATATAAAGCTGAAATATCAATAGTAAACAGTCATATATAATAGTAAGTCAGAAGTAAACGAACTTGAATAATCAATATTCAGCATTCGTGGATAATAGTAAATCAGAAATAAATGAAATTGATTAATCAATAGTCATCAGTCATAGTTAATTGTAAACAAGAAATAAATAAAGCTGAAATATCAAAAGTCATCAGTCATAGATAATAGTAAGTCAGAAATAAAGGAACATGAATAATCAATAATAACAATTCATGGATATTAGTAATTCAGAAATAAGTGAACATGAACAACAAATATTCTTATGTCATAGTTAATAGGAAATCTGAAATATATAAAGCGGAAATATCAATAGTCATCAGTCATAGCTAATAGTAAGTCAGAAATAAATGAATATGAATAATCAATATTCAGCATTCGTGGATAATAGTCAATAGGAAATAAATGGACACGAATAATCAATAGCCATCAGTCAGAGTTCATAGTAATTCAGAAATATATAAATGTTAAATATCATTGGCCATCAGTCATAGATAATAGTAAGTCAGAAATAGATTAACATGAATAATCAACATTCAGCATTCGTGGATAATAGTAAATCAAAAACAAACAAACTGGATTAATCAATAGTCATCAGTCAGCGTTCATAGTAAATCTGAAATATATAAAGGTGAAATATCATTACTCATCAGTCATAGAAAATAGTAATTCAGAAATAAATGAACATGAATAATCAACATTCAGCATTCGTGGATAATAGTAAATCAGAAAA
>NW_021615589.1:0-763 GCF_004785775.1 Grammomys surdaster
CCTCAGAAAATTGGACATAGCATTACCTGAGGATCCAGCTATACCACCCCTAGGTATATACCCAGAAGATGCTTGAACATATAACAAGGACATATGTTCAACTATGTTCATAGCAGCCTTATTTTTAATAGCCAGGAGCTGGAAAGAACCCAGATGTCCTTCAACTGAAGAATGGATTAAAAAAATGTGGTATATTTACACAATGGAGTATTACTCAGCTATTAAAAACAATGAATTCGAGAGTTTCCTAGGTAAATGGATGGAACTAGAAATCATCATCCTGAGTGAAGTAAGTCAATCACAAAAGAACACACATGGTATTCACTCACTGATTATGGGATATTAGCTCAGAACCTTGAAATGCCCAAGATGCAACTCACAGGCCACATGAAGCTCATAAAAAAGGAAGACCAAGTGGGGGTGATTCAGTTCTTCTTAGAATGAGCAACAAAATACTCAAGGGAGCAAATATGGAGACAAAGTGAGGGACAGAAACTGAAGGAGGGGCCATTTGAAGACCTTTCCACCTGAGTATCCATCCCATGTGCAGTCACCAAAGGTAGATGCTGATGTGGAAGTCAGGAAGTGCATGCTGAGAAGAGCCTGATATGGATGTCTCCTCAGAGGCCTTCAAGAGTCTGACATATTCAGAGGCAGATGCTCACAACTAGCCATTGAACTGATCATGGGGTTCTCAATGGAGGAGTTAGAGTGAGGACTGAAGGAGCTGAAAGGGTTTGTGGCACCATGAGGAGAGCAACAA
>NW_021615589.1:863-10550 GCF_004785775.1 Grammomys surdaster
AACCACAGCTCCCAGGGTCTAAACCACCAGCCTGGGAGCACTTAGGGAGGGATCCAGGGCTTCAGCTGAATATGTAAGAGTGGAGGGCCCTCCTGGGCATAGGTGGAAGATGAGATCCTTGACCTCATGAAGGCTGGACGCCTCAGGGTGTGGGAATTTTGAGGGAGGGGAAGTGGGAGTGGGTGGTAGGTGGGGGTTATATCCACAGAGAAGAAGGAGGAGGGTTAAGGGGATGGGGGGTTCCTGGGTGGGTGGGGGATGGTGTAGGTGGACAACATATGAAATGTAAATAAAATATCCAATAAAAAAATTTCAAAAAAAAATATGGAGACAAAGCGTGGAGCAGAGATTGAAGGAAAGGCCATTCAAAGACTGCCCTTCCTGGGAATCCATCCCATATGTCACCAGACCCAAACGCTATTGTGGATGACAAGAAGTGCATGCTGACAGGAGCCTGATATAGCTGTCTCATGAGAGGCTCTACTAGAGCCTGACAAATACAGAGGCAGATGTGTGCAGCCAACCATTGTACTGAGCATTGGGTTGCCAATGGGTTTCCCAGTGGAGGAGTTAGAGAAAGGACTGAAGGAGTTGAAGGGGTTTGCAACCCTATAGGAAGAACAACAATATCAACCAACAGACCCCCCAGAGCTCCCAGGGACTAAACCACCAACCAAGGAGTACACACGGAGGCACTACGGCTCCAGCTGCATATGTATCAGAGGATGGCCTTGTCAGGCATCAGTGGGAGGAGAGGCACTTAGTCCTTGAAGCCTCAATGCCCCAGAGTAAGGGTATTCGAGGGCAGGGAGGAGGAGTGGGAGGGTGGGTGGGGAAACACCCTCATAGAAGCAGGAGACGGGGATGGGGATGGGATAGGGAGTTTTCAGGCGGGAACGGGAAAGGGGATAATTTACATTTGAAATGTAAATAAAGAAAATATCCAATAAAAAAAGCTATTTGCAGTTTATTCCAAAAAACAAAAACAAACAAACAAAAAACAAAACTTCTCTCTCATTAATTCACACTTCACATAGTATTTCCTCTGTTTATCCTGTAGGGCAAACACTAAAATCTAGAAAATATGCTAAGTAATATTTTCCTGTACTTGATAATTCTTTCAATTTTACACCTTAATTAGATTTCAGATCGTTTCCAAGTGTAAGTTATATGCTCTGACAGTAATAAAAATTTAAGTATATTTGTATTTTTCAAAGATAACACACAGGTAAATTTGTGTGTGTATATAAACACATATATGCATAAATAATGTGCATATATGGTTCATGAATTATATATAAGGAAGTATATATCCACATGTGATTTTATTGTCATATATCTGTATACATGTAGAACTTTCACATGTGTATATCAATATGTACATGCATTACCATCTACACATGTATTATACATAGAAACCTAGTAATATGTACATGTAGATAAATTCATTATATATATCAGTATTTATGTTAGGATACACACATAAATATGTACAACTGTGTTTTATGTATATACTTATATGCTTATATATGTATTTATATATAATTATATATATGCTTATTGTTTATGTAATATAAAATATATACATTTTATATTTCAGTAGGCTTAAGTATATACATATAAACATAAAACTAACTGAAAATCATGTTTCTTAAAATTTCACTCTTTATTTCACACTTGCTTCTTTCTCGCTTACAACTTGCCTTACACCTTTCCTTGCCATCTTATCACTTATTCCAGTCAGAGTGATTTACTTTTGGAAATAGATCTACCTGAAGACTCAGCTATACCACTCTTAATCATATATCCAAAAGATTCCCCACCGTGCCACAGGGGCACATGCTCCACTATGTTCCTAGCAGCCTTATTTGTAATAACCAGAAGCTAGAAACAACCCAGATGTTCTACGATGGAAGAATGGATGCACAAAATATGGTTCATTTATTTAATGAAATACTATTCAGTTATTAGGAACAGGGGTATCATGAGTTTTGCAGGCAAATGGATGGAACTAGGAAATGTCATCCTGAGTGAGGTAACTCAGACTCGAAAGGACATGCATGGTATGTACTCACTAATAAATGGATATTAGAAAACAAACAAACAAACAAACAGAAAACCCAGAATACCCAGGATACAGTTCACAGAACTCAAGAAAGTTAACAGTCTGAAGGTCCCAATTCAGGATGTTTCAGTCCCACTTGGGAAGGGGAATAAAGCAATCCTGGGGCCAGAGGGAGAAACCTAGGTAGGAGAGGGGAGGGGGAGGGGGAAAAGGAAACATGATCAGGTATGGGGTAGGGGGTGGGGTGAGAGGAACAGGAGTGAAGCCTTGAGAGCCAGTAGAATGAATGGAAATATACAACTTTGGGAGGTGGGAGGTGGGGAACCCTCTAGAATGTACCAGATACTGGGGAGGTGAAAGACTCTCAGGACTCAAAGGGACCTTAGATGAAATGCCCTATAGTGGGGAGAGAGAATTTGTTGAGTCCACTTCCAGTAGAAGGACAGGGCATCAAGTGGAGGGATGAGGTTGCCATCCCACAGTCAAAAACTCTGACCCAGAATTGTTCCTGTCTGAAAGAACTGCAGAGACAAAAATGGAGAAGAGACCAAGGGAAAGGAAGTCTAGTGACTGGCCCAAATTGGGATCCAGCTCAAGAGGAGACTCCAAGGCCTGACAGTATCACTGATGGTATGGTGTGCTTACAGACAGGAGCCTAGCATGGCTGCCCTTGAAGAGGCACAACAAGCAGCTGAACAAGTCAGATGTAGATACTTACACCCAACCAATGAACAGAGCAGGGGACCCTATGAGAAAGAGTGGAAGAAGCTGAGGAGGAGGGTGACCCCATAGGAAGACCAGCAGTCTCACCTAACCTGAAACTGAGATCTCTCAGACACTGAGCCACCAACCAGGCAGCATATACAACAGAGGACTGCCTGGTATGGCCTCAGTTAGAGAAGATGCACCTAACCCTAGAGAGACATGAGGCCCCAGAGAGTGGGGAGGTCTGGTGGGATGGGTAAGAAGTGGGAACATTCTTGTGGAGTAGGGGGTGGCTTGAGGCAGAGGGAATGGGATGAGGAACTGTTGGAGGACAGACCTGGAGGGGAAAAACTACTGGACTGTAAAAAAGATTAAAGATAATTTTTTTAAAAAAAGGATTTTCCTTTCGGTATTTTAAAAGTCATTTTGCTCACAACCTAGAATACCTGCTGTATTTCTTTGCTTAACTGCCTTGAGGGTAATTTTGTTTCAAGACTCCTTGCAGCGATCATGGACTCTCTGAAACGTCCCTTGAAGGTTTAATCTAGCCAGAGACCTTTGTTTGTCTCCTTACCCTTCTAAGTACAGATTACATTTTAAAATCAAATTATCACAGCTCTTGACTGCATTGCTAATTACATGATATTCATGATTCAGATTTTGTTTTGTCTCTTCCCACAGTGAGGAGAGTCACGTTAGTACTTGAGTAATGCTAAGGGCAAGAACAGAGTTGAATAATGGTTTCATTTACATGTTGAGGTAATCAGTTCATTGGAAATTTCCCTTGGAAAGTAATGTAAATATCAGAGTCAGAGAATCTTATATCCAGGTGTGACTGCAAAAAAAGAAACTTTGGTAATGAGTTCTTGCTCTCACCTGTATCTGGCATATATTACCCTGGCTCTAGGATAATCCCAAAAGCAACAGGTCATCTAACTGGCACCATCTCTCCAGAACAGAAGGGAGGTAACCCAGGATCCCAGGGGCCAAGTAAGTGAGAACATTTAGTAAGATATGGGGATAGGTTATCTTTCCATAAATGATTGTTTAAAATCCTTTCCACTTCCTATGCTTCATGGAAGGTGCTCTATTTTCTGTCACTTGACCTACATCTGAAGATTAGCGAGATCTTGTGAGTCAGAAGAATGAATAATAGTCACCCTAACATTGAATACTCTAATGTGGTGATGTTGCCAATGAACTTGTTTCCTCGCCTTATGCTTCCTCATATTACTTTTTGTACTTTTTTTTTACTTAGAATTTTGTATAAATCATATATACATTTTGCTTATTACAGTAAAATCTTTAGAACTGTCAAGAAAAAATAAACTGATTGGCCTCCGGGTGCCTAGGTGGTATGTGCTGTCACAAATGCTGAGTCCATATGTCAGCAGCCTTCTTACGTTTGGAAAATATTGGCCCATTGTAGTCACCCACCACCTTAAACTCAAGCCAAACAAAATCCAAACATGGAGTAGAGAGGTGGGCCTGAAATCCCAGAGGTATCTGAGGAGGTATTGACAATTAAAAATAGCTGAGAAAGGAAAGTCAGTTTTCTTTAATGGTGTGATTCCTAGTGGGTAGACCATGATACACTGGAAGGTGCCACACTTAAACTATAGGGGCATCTTAAATTTGGCTGAATAGTTTAACAAAAACAACAACAACAACAACAACAACAACAACAACAGACACAAAGTGGATGAGTAGGGAAGGGGGATTGAAAATTGTTACAAGTTGTTAAAAGTTGATGGAGAGGGTGAGTACAATCACAATATACTGTATGGTATTCTAAAAGAACTAGCAAACTATTTTAAAACTTTTTCAATAAATTATGTGTAAGATAAAAGTTCAACTTATTATTTTAAATGCATTGTTTAGTAGTATTAAATATATTCACATTACTGCTCAAACATCATCATGTTTTATCTCTAGGCATTTTCTATCTCCCTAACTTGAAACTCTACGTCATGAAACCCCTAACTCACTACTGTTCAAATAGCATTTTACAAGTCAGCAGTGTGAGACATGTGAATGGTCATGATCTTCATCTAAGTGAGAAGAGAATGAAATTTGTAGGTCTCTTTAGCAATGTTCCAAAGCACCAATTTTCCTACAGGAGTATCACTTTCATTTCAACACTGAAAATATTTTGTTATTTAACTTTCACTCAGATAGTTTTACAAAATAACCCAGAGTAGTGACTTTGGATAAAGAATACATTATTCATTATAGTCAACCTTTGACTTTTGTCTCCACAGCTCAGACTCATCCATCAGATGCATGAAAGTTTATAACCACACCATGTCAGAACTCTAATCCTGTAAGATGTTAGCCTGCTAGCTAGTAGTTTGGCCACAATTCTGGCCTGAAATGTATACTGCTGCCACTAGTATTACTTAAAATAACTATGCCAAAATGTGGAAAATAATGAGTATTTCAAAACAGCTGTTTTAAAGCAAGCTAACTGCTGAGCTCTGATTTATTCATAATGCATATATGTTAAGTGTTGACATAGAGGTTCTTATCTAAATATTTGTTTCATTTCTATTATGACTGTATGTTTTTCTTATTTGTATGGTTCATGGATGCAATTGTCTACAGAGGCCAGAAGAGTGTACCAGATCCTTGGGGATACAGGCAACTGTGTGCCACTTTAGCTTACTATTGACTATAATTACCAGTCAAGACACTACTTTGGCCTTCAACCACTCCCAACAGGGTGCAGTAATCCATGAATCTGACCACAGCCACTGATATGAGATTCTCTAAATGACTAGAGGAAAGTCTCAGCTTCCAATAAATCAGATTCATAATTGGATGTTCTGGTGAGATCTTAGAATCTCTAAACATCTGACATAAAATTCAAAGAAAATGGTAATTTAGGTCCTAAACCTACTTAGTGAAATTGGAATCTTGAATACGTACCTTATAGTTTGCAGTCATTTGATTCAACAACAGAAGGTGGCACAGTCAGCCCTGAGTTTAAAGCATGTATGATATGTCATAGATTTATTGTCATAAATCATCTGTACATGAAAGGACAAGAGAATTTACTCTTCTTGAGTGTGTTGGCAATTTACTTTGTTGCTAAATGAATCACTTGGTGAGAAATAAGTATGCATAAGATAATATGATGATGAAAAGACCACAGATTTATCCATGCTTGTGAAGTGCTATAATCTGGGAAGCCAGATACAATGACAGAGTATCTACCTGTTGAGGATAAGTTAGTAGTTCCTCTATTGGGGTTTTAATGTGGCATCAGAACTTGTGTTTTGCTGTAAGGCAAAACAAAACTTTAATGCAACACCAACTATGTGGTACCAGCTTTGAATGCATGGAACATACAACCGTACAACAAAGCAGTAGCCTTCCTCTATTCAAAGGATAAACAGACTGAGAAAGAAATTAGGGAAAATTCACCCTTCACAATTGTCACAAACAATATAAAATGTTTTGGTGTGACTCTAGCCAAGCAAGTGAAAGATCTGTATGACAAAAATTTCAAGTCTCTGAAGAAAAAAATCGAAGAAGATCTCAGAAGATGGAAAGATCTTGCATGCTTATGGATTGGCAGGATGTAGTAAAAATGGCCATCTTGCCTAAAGCAATCTACAGATTCAAAGCAATCCTCTTCAAAATTCCAACTCAATTCTTTATAGAGTTAGAAAGAGCAATTCTCAAATTCATTTGGAATAACTAAAAAACCCAGAATAATGAAAACTATTCTCAACAATAAAAGAACTTCTGGGGGAATCATTATCACTGACCTCAAGCTGTACTACAGAGAACAGTGATAAAAACTGTATGGCATTGGTACAGAGACAGGCAGGAAGATGGATGGAATAGAATTGAAGATCCAGAAGTGAACTCACACACCTATGGTCACTTGATCTTTGACAAAGGAGCTAAAACTGTTCAGTGGAAAACGGACAGCAACAAATGGTGCTGGTTCAATTGGAGGACAACATGTAGAAGAATGAAAATTGATCCATTCTTATCTCCTTGTGTAAAGCTCAAGTCGAAGTGGATCAAGGACCTCCATATAAAACCAGATACACTGAAACTAATAGAAGAGAAAGTGGGGAAGAGCCTGGAACACATGGGCACAGGGGAATTTTTTCTGAACAGAACAACAATGACTTATGCTCTAAGATCAAGAATTGACAAATGGGACCTCATAAAATTGCAAAGCTTTTGTAAAGCAAAGACCACTGCCAATAGGACAAAATGGCAACTGACAGATTGGGTAAAGATCTTTACCAATCCTACATCCAACAGAGGGCTAAGATCAGATATTTACAAACAACTCAAGAAATTAGACTCCATATAGTCAAATAACCCTATTAAAAATGGGTACAGAGCTAAACAAAGAATTCTCAACTGAGGAAACTCGAATGGCTGAGTTGCACCTAAAGAAAATTCAACAACCTTAGTCATCAGGGAAATACAAATCAAAACAACCCTAAGATTCCCTCTCATACCAGTCAGAATGGTTAAGATCAAAAACTCAGTTGATAGCAGATGCTGGCAAAGATGTGGAGAAAGAGGAATACTCCTCCATTGTTGGTAGGATTGTAAGCTGGTATAACCACTCTGGAAATCAGTCTGGTGTTTCCTCAGGAAATTGGACATAGTATTACCTGAACACCCAGTTATAATCCTCCTAGGCATATACAAAATGATGGTCCAACATATAACAAGGACACATGCTCTACTATGTTCATAACAGCCTTATTTATAATAGCCAGAATCTGGAAAGAACCCAGGTGTTCTTCAACAAAGGAATGGATACAACAAATATGGTATATGTACACAATGGAGTACTACTCAGCTATTCAAAAGAATGAATTCATGAAATTCTTAGGCAAATGGATGGAACTAGAAAATATCATCCTGAATTAGGTAACCCAATCACAAAAGAACACACATGGTATGCTCTCACTGATAAGTGGATATTTGCCCAGAAGCTCACAATAAGCAAGATACAACTCACAGACCGCTTGAAGCTCAAGGAGAAGAAAGACCAGAGTGTGGGTTCTTCAGTCTTTCATAGGTATAACAAAATACTCAAGGGAGCAAATACAGAGACAAATTGTGGAGACTGGAGGAGCAGCAATCTGGAGACTGGCCTACCTGGGGATCCATCCCATGTGCAGTCACCAAATGCAGACACTGTTGTGGATGCCAAGAAGTACATGCTGACAAGAACCTGATATACCTGTCTCCTGAGAGGCTTTGCCAGAGTCTACATATAGAAATGTGAACGCTCACAGCTAAACATTGAACTGATCATGGGGTCTCCAATGGAAGAGTTAGAGAGAAGACTGAAAGAGCTTAAGGGTCTTGCTGTCCAATGTGGAGAGAGATAATACCAACCAGCTTAAGCTCCCAGGGTCTAAACTGCCAGCTTGAGTACACACATGGAGGACCCATGGCTCCAGCTGTATATGAAGCGGAGGATGGCCTTGTGGGGCATCAGTGGGAGAGGAGGTCCTTGGTCCTGTGAAGGCTAGATGCCCCAGTGTGGGGGAATTCAAGGTCTGGTTTGTGTGAGTGGGTGGATGGTTGGTGGCACACCCTCATAGAAGCCGAAGGAGGAGTGATGGGATAAGGGATTTCTGGGGGGAGGAATGGGGAAAGGGGATAAAATTTGAAATGTAAATAAATAAAATACAAAATAAACTGGAAAAAAAGAGCAACAAGTGTTCTTCATGGCTGAGCTATCTCTCCCACCCCCAGTTTTTCATTTTACGTAACTTGTTTTGCTTAGATACCAAGATGGTGCTTGTGTTTTGTGTATCTAGTGACTTTAATAGAATATATCTTATTTTCAACATTTTGGATGTGTATACCATTAGTTACAGAGCTCCCAGACAGTGCAATGATCAATGTTTTGTGTTTTTAACATAAAACTGCTTTGAATCGTGCTTTTTAGTATTTATTTACATCTTATTTATTTTCTTTTATAACAAATATCTTGTTCTGCTTTTTTCTACTATTTCTCCCATTTATATATTTAGTTCTCCAGGATACATCATCACTAGATATTATCAGTCTGTTTCTCTAGTTGATTTGTTCTGACTATATGGTGTCTCTATGGGGGAAATAGATTTATATATTGAGCCACACTTGATAACTTTTCTGTGTAAATATTAATATATGTCTAATAATTTCTTCACTAAAATTCTAAATTCTTTTCTATATTATTATAGTTAATTATCATCTTTCTTGACATTCAAATAAGTTTCAATATTATCAGAGAATGTATATTGTTTATTAATTTTTTTGATTTTCTGTAAAAATACCTTTTATTTTCCTGATGTAATTGTTTCTAAGGCTCACTGCCTCAGTCAGCTAATCTAGGCCTAGTTCTGGAAGCTTCTAGTATCTATAAACCTTGACTAATCCTAGAATGTGTCCAAACTCTGAGACTTGCTGCTGAATAAGCTCACCCTTCCTAGTTCTTTCTATTCTCTGGTTTGCTGATTCACCTCAGCTATTCAGGATCAAAATTCTTCTCCAAGCTGACTGATTCAGTGTGGTTCCTCTCTCTATTGGCCTCTTCTGAATTGCTCTACTTGCCATTTTACTAACTTTGGCAATCTGTTCTAATCTTCCAGCTTCTTTCCTTTCTCTGGATTGTTCTGTCTTCACCTTTGTCTAGCTTGTTTTCTCTCTGTGAACTCTCACTGTACAACTGTCCTGGTAAAACTGTCTTCTTTCTCCTTTTCTTTCTCGACTATGCTCTTAAATAGCCTCTTTTGTCTCTCTCTTCTCTTGAAAGTTGATTGTATTCTATTGTGTCAAATCTTTCTCTCATTCATCACTTTGCCTACCACTCAATTAGATCTCTCTCTCTCTCTCTCTCTCCTTCCTTCCTTCATTTTTTCTGTTTGTCTTTCTTTCTTTCT
>NW_021615590.1:0-13711 GCF_004785775.1 Grammomys surdaster
TTCTTTCTTTCTTTCTTTCTTTCTTTCTTTCTTTCTTTCTTTCTTTCCTTCCTTCCTTCCTTCCTTCCTTCCTTCCTTCCTTCTTTCTTTCTTTCTTACTTTCTTTTCCTTCCTTCCTTCCTTTTTTCCTTCCTTCCTTCTTTCCTTCCTTCCTTCCATCTTTTCCTTCTTTCTTTCTCTCACTCTTTTGATACCTCCAATATATGACCACATGATGTTCTGATCCATTTAAATGTTTACCTTCATTGTCTTCTCTGGAAGTTCTCTTCCCTTAGGCTCAGGAATATGAGTTAAATCTGTGAGTTAGTCGCTCACAGATTTTACTTGGGTTCCCTGATTAATATTTTAAACTGAGATACTTCACTGAGTGGATATATTATTTAGTGTGGAGTAGATTAAGAAAACAAACAAAGAAAAAAGAACCCCAGACACTTACAAAAGGTAAGAATAAGTACTATTCTCAATCTTAAAGAAGAATGTGTGTCCTGAATCCCTGGGATGGAGAGAAGTGTGGCACATTTAGAACATAAAATTGTAGATAGAATCTGGAACTTCTAGAAAAACATGTCTCTGAGATGGCCTGCGATTCTCCCCTGGCTCATTCCATCTTCTCCTCCTCCCCAGTCTTTAGCCTTTCCTTTTCCTAGTTCCTACTTACTCCTGCCTTCTTCTTCCTCAGTATTTCCACCTCTCTCTCTCCTACTGTCCACTTTCATTCTTCCCTCTCTTCCCCTCAGTCCCCATTGCTCTCATTTTTACAATGACTAGGAGCTATCGGCAGTAAATAAAGATATATACTAAATTAGTCTTGTTACCACACTTGTCTGTTAGCTACATCAAAGAGAAGACACAAAAGGTGACCTCAAAGAGAAAGAAAATAAATAAGTATTTACAGTCACAGAGTTCTTATGTTTTTGTCATGGGTTACACCTGCTACATTTGTCCAACAAAAATGTTGGAAGAAAATACCATTAATGTATGCTAAGTGAAAGTTACTAAAGTCAGAAAAGAAAAAAAAAACATGAAAAAGTAAAAATGCCAATTTTTAAACTAATATAATATGTATCTTAACAATATAAAGTATTTTGTCCATTAAAAGTATTTAATCATCTAGCAGAAATATAAACATATTATGTAAAGAAGATTTATCAATTTATAAATTTCTTATAATCAATAAACAATTAAAAACAAAAATTTGCTTCATCTTTACCTCGAAGGTTACACAAAATAAGAATATTTATTAAATACTAAAAGTATTAAATTTACTATAGGGAATATATTATATTGATTCAACCTCCTTAAAGATCAATTTGAGCATAACAAAATTTAATAGCAGCATATCTTGTGCTTCAGAAATTTTATATTTTGACTTTTTCTTACATGTATATATACACAAAAATATAACTTCTTATTTAGCAACAGTGTTTCTAACAATCAGTAGAATGTTAAATGAGTAAAGCACTAAAAATCAAAACGTATAATCCTGTTTGTGCTGTTGCTAGGGACCCAAGTTCTTTCTTCGGATGTACGTGTTTTAATTTCTTTTCCTGTTGTGTTAAATACTTTGACAAAAGCAACTTAAGGGAGAAAGGACTTACTTTGACTTACAGTTGCAGACAGATACAATCCTTAATAATAGGGATGATATGGCAACAGACAGGAAAGACAGACCAGCAGGTCTCACTGGTCTCACTGCATCAGTTCTTAGAAAACAGGGAATAAACAGGCCTTGGTCAGAAATCTCAGGGTTGTTTTGATTTGCATTTCTCTGATCGCTAAGGACTTTGAACATTTTGTTAGGTGTTTCTCAGCCACTCGAGATTCCTCTGTTGTGAATTCTTAGTTTAGTTCTACATCCCAATTTTTAATTGGATTTTTTAGGGTTTTTTGTTTGTTTTGGGTTTTTTTGGTTTTGGGTTTTTTTTTTTTTGGTGGTTAGCTTCTTCAGTTCTTTATATATTTTGGATACTAGCCTTCTATCGGATGTGGGGTTAATGAAGACATTTTTCCCAATCTGTAGGTTGCTGACTTGTCTTATTGACTACGTCTTTTGACTTACAGAAGCTTTCCAGTTTCATGAGGTCCCATTTATCAATTCTTGATCTTAGGGCATGAGTCACTGGAGTTCTGTTTAGAAAATTTTCCCCTGTGCCAATGAGTTCAAGGCTCTTTCCCACTTTCTCTTCTATTAGATTCAGTGTATCTGGTTTTATGTTGAAAACAAATAAATAAACAAATTTTTAAATAAAGATTTAAAGTTCATTTTCAGCCACTCACTTCCTCCATTAAGACTCCGTTATCTCAATGCTCCACCAGCCACCAGCTAGATAGAAAATATGCGAGCAGCCTTCCTCAAAAATGCTACCAGTTTGGTGTTCAAACAGAAATGTCATGAAGACATTTCACATTTAAGTGACAAAAAAAAATTATTGTTGGTGATAAAGACATGTTTAATTGTTATCATTAGACTTAGCATTAAGATGGTTATCTAGTTGTTCTTATTTTAAGACACATTCTTTTTCTTTTGTAATCTAATCTATCTAATTTTTAAAGAATATTTTTCTTCTGTTTATAGCCCATGGTAGCCTGGAGCTCATCTCAAACTTGGGGCGATCCTCATGTCTCAGCATTTCAAATGTGATTTGCAGAGGTAAGTGACACTACATCCTGCAGAAATTCAAATATCTTTTCTAATATCTCTATGTGTGTGAAATGTTTGTGAGCTGTCACAAGTCCAGACAGGGTGACCACACTGCAGCACAGAACTCTTGCTCAGCAAATGATATACTCTCTCCTTATGAGATTTGGTAGGTACATCGTGGACAACAGCAGAAGACTACCTCAGTAGAAAGAGCTGTGCTTGGTCCTGTATCTCAAATCTTGTGACATGTACAAACTGAGACTTCTGGATCTTGACCCATCACTTCTCTTCTTTGTTCAAGCCATCCTTCTACAAATATTTTCCAATTTTTACCAGTGTTTCATTGGCAAAACATTGTCCTTGTGAAGTCCTTCTATTTTGTATGACCACAATGAATGATTATAATATTGAAATATCATCTCTCATTAGTGCATAGCATCTACTTTCTTATTCTGTTTGTGAACTAATCTATAGATCCAGACATAGTCACACACACACACACACACACACACACACACACACACACACATGTGCACACACAGTCCGTCCAGTTTTTATTTTTCAAAAAGGTATCATTAGCTAATTAGTTAATAGATAATGTTAGCATTTTCCCTATCATTCTAAATATCTTTATATATTCAGAAAACTCTAAGTAGTGCACCAAATGAATAGAGTTCCTTATTTAAGTCATTAAAAGGCATATTTCTTTAGTTTTCTTTTATATATGCATTCCATGTATATATTTTCAATCAAGTCCTGACAGCTACGTTAAGGTCAATTATAGTGATAAATAAAAGCACAATATTTAACAAATAAAAAATTAATATTGTATTTCCACTATCTGCTCATTTGAAGCTAAAGAACTTTTCGTAATCTTAATAATTAATCTTGTTTCTTTGTAAGGAAACACACATGAGATATGATAGCAACATTAACAATGGCAACTAAGTTGGACACTGGATACTAGAAATTTATTTATAATTATTATATTCCTTGTGACTTTTGCTATCCAATGTAATAACAAACAAAATTTTGATTATTGGGGAAGGATAGCCTTTTATTAGCTTCAAGTAAATATTTTATTGGCTTCATAATAAATATTGTTTTCATAAAGTTACCATTTTGATGTAACTATATTATATTATGTATGAATTAAGTACAATTAAATTTTAGGTTATAATCCCTAAAGAAACTATTGTTATTACAAAATAACTCTTAAAAGACAATAATAATACAATAGTTATTAAACTCAGAATCATTGTTAATTTGCTAACATCATCATAAAATTATAGACAAATAACTGGTTTCCACATCATTATAAAGCTTTATTTTCAAGACAGGTGATTAAGATTTTTCATTAAAAGGTAACAGTTTCATTTCTAACTCTATGTATATGTGTTACTTGCACCAGGACCTTGAAATGACCAGGCCAGGCTGAACTTCTGAACATTCGATTACTTCCTCTCCTTCCCCCTGCAACCCGTCATTGCATCCTGGAGTTCAACTATTCATGATTCTTCATTCACTCACTTTCTTGGTTATTCCTTCTTTATGAATCCACAGATTTAACTCACAAGATTAAAACATACTTCTGTTTAAATTTTCTCTACTCTCAATCACTGAATCTGATTTTCACAACTCAAAAAGAATAATTTATCAGTGTATTTTATAAGAGTACTTTATCAGGATATAATATAAGCTAACATACACTAACTTGCTTTAAATTCTTAAAGAAGAAAGGGAGAATAATGGTGTGAGGATTTTAAAATAGAGAGAGGAATGGAAGGGTAGGGCAGAAAAGCAGGTTGAGGGAGGGATAACTCACAGCAGGGATACAGAAAAAGCCACACAGAAGCCTACTATTTCCTAAGATTCATGAACACACATACAAACACATTTGCAGTTATCGTACACAGGGTATTCTGTTAATCACAAAAGTCATAGGCTGCAAAGCAAAATGTCTTGTGTTGATCACAGTTGTCCCAGAGATCCCCAAAATAGTCCTGGATATCACAATAACTCCCAGTTATCCACAGAAACCTGATGATAAGACCCTACTGTTGAAGATAGCAGGTATTGGTCATAGGTCATGGAGAAATCAAGTTGTTAGTGATCAGAAAGCTTTCTTTTTTTTTTTTGGCAAGATTTCATAGTATGGGAAGTTTAAACAGGCTACTGGGGGAGGATATCTTCAAAGGCTCTTCCAGAATTGAACTCTGTGAGCTACAATAATGAATGGTGTTGCAGGATATGTTCATGGAAGCAATAGTGGCACAAATTTTATGAATGTAACCAACCCCATTCTGATTGCATTTAAAATATGCTCTGAAATAAGAAATTCATAACTGGTAATATAAGTATGGTCAAGAACATGTGGTTAAAAAGTTCACTTGTCCTAGCATTAAATCTAGTTCTAATATTCTACTAAACAAACATAGTTTCAAAACATACCACAAATTTATAACATTCCTTCTGTAGATTATGAATTTAAAGAATGCTGCTCTGCTGAGCATTGATGCTGTAGGTACTGCTGATAAAATTATCCACTGCCTAAGGTCATTTTTTCCATTTTGGTCAAGCTTCAGGAATGGCCTATATAGCTTGATCGTGCTAGCCCTCTTTGTCCTGGGAATACTTTTATTCCTGCCCATCATGTTAAAGCTTGTCTTTAACAACATTAACATGTTGGCAGCCAAAGCACATGACTTGAAACTGAAAATGGACCCCTAGACAGAGTTATTAAATTATCAGGCTGGCAAGCCAAGGACAGGTAAGATTCTGCACAGAGCCTTACCAAACTAAGACAGAAGTGCATTGCTTTTGATAATGTATATTCCACAATGGGTAAGGAAGGCATTCTTGTCAGAAAGACCTAAGACAGACTCAGTCCTGTAAATGAAATAAAAAAGAGGGAGAGGAGGAGAGCCTTTGGGGCTGCTTGGCAAGAATCTGACATGGGCCAAGGACGTAGGCTTCAGGCAGGAATCTGACATTAGGCTAGAACAGAGAAGTAATTTCAGGCAGGAATCTAAATCTTAGCCTAGAACAAAGAAGGAGGCTTCAGGTATGAAAATGACTATGGGCTAGGACAGGGAAAGAGGCTCAGATAGTTTGGTCATCCTGATAAGACCTTAGAAACAGTAATCACAGGAGTGACCATGGGACTTTGTTTATATTGTTTATAGCCTTGCTTGTTCTTTGACTATTTGTGTTTATTGTCTTGCTTGTTCCTTGACTATTTGCATCTATTTTATTGCTAGTTCCTCAACCTAGAACTGACCTTAATATTTGCATGTAATTAAAATGGTATAAAAGCAGATTGGGAAAATAATAAATAAAATAAAGAAACAAAAACATTTAATTAGGGGCTCCCTTACAGTTTTAGAGGCTTAGTTCATTACCATCATGGCAGCGAGCATGAGAGCAGGCAGACGTGCTGCTAGGGAAGCAATTGAGAGCTACAGTGTGATCAGCAAGGAGAGGGGAGTGGGTTGTGGGCTTCTTGAACCCTCAGAGCTCCAACAAGACCACATTTGCTTCAACAAAGCCACATTTCCTAGTCTTTCTGATCCTTTCAGGCAGTTCCACTCCCTGATTATTAAGCATTCAAATAAATGAGCCCTTAGGATGATTTTTTTCTAAATTACTGTTTTTCTTTTATGTGCATTCATGTTTTGCCTGCATCTTTGTGTGAGGGTGTAAGAGTTACAGATAGTTGTGAGCTGCTATGTGGATACTAGGAGTCAAATTTGTATCCTCTGGAAGAGCAGTCAGTGGTCCCAACTGCTGAGCCATCTCTTCAGCCATATGGGGTCATTCTTATTCCAATCCCACAGAGAGGGAGAGTCAGTTTTCTTTAAAGGTGTACATACTGATAGGTTGACTAAGTGCCAATGGAGTACAGGTGTAGTAGAAATTGGAGTCATAGGTATTTAAAAAATTTAAAAGGACAAGAAGTTAGTATTTGGGGAGGATAACATAAACCTGTGACAAAGCAGAGAAAGTGGGGTGGTAAATATGACCTAAATGTGTTAATGATATGAAATTATCAATGACTCATACAATTTTTTTAAAAATGACTAAAATAGAATAGTTAAATACACAATGAACCACAAACAACTAATTACAAGATTCAAGGACATTGCATAAATTTTGTTACTGGTCTGTGGTAATTTTCCAATATATCTGATTCCCAGTCATGCTGTATTATTTTTTTTTTTAATGGGCTTTCTTCTTAAAGCAGTTGTAAGTTCACAGAATGATTTGGTGGCAATTTGTATAGAATTGTGATGGATAGACATCACCTGCATAGACACACTGTGCACTATCAATGGCACAATTGTAAATGAGTAAGAACCTTCCTGACATTGCATGTTTTCTAAAATACCCAGTTAGTTCCAACTAGGGTCTAATTTTGGTGCTCTCAATCTGTGGGGTTTCCCAAACACATGACTGCACTCTATACTAGTTTTATTTATCCCTTCTGTTTTGCTCACTTTCAGCAACCATGATTTTTATCATATCTATACACTTCTCTTTTACAGGATGTTATATGCCTCAATCATACAATAAGCAGCCTTCTCATATTGTTCTCTTTAATTTAGTGAGATATATTTGAAGTGTCTAAATATCTTTTGTGCCTTAAAGTCTCTTCAATTTTTTTTGAGATTTACTTTTATTTTTAATGTCTGTATTGCATAATCATGGGTGTGTACGTATGAGTGCAAGTGTCCCATAGAGGCCAGAGGCATTTGATTCCCTGAAATTGTAGTTACAATCAATTGTAAGGCACCCTATGTAGGTGATGGGTACCAAACTTGGTCTTCTACAAGAGCAGTAAGCACTCTGAAACACTGAGCTGTCTATCAAGCCCATTTTTCTTTATTTTTAATTGTATCTATCATCTATCTATCTATCTATCTATCATCTATCTATCTATCTACCTATCCTATCTATCTATGGATATATCAATGTAACATCTATTTATTTATTTGTGTGGGTGTGGTTTCACAGTTTATATGGAGGTCATGAGACTACTTGTGAAAAATCACTCCCATTCTTACATTGTATGAGTCCCAGGAGTTGAGCTCAAGTCATCAGCCTCGGATGCAGATGCTTTTATCCATTGAGCCTACTCTCTAAGATTCTCAGTTTTTAAAAATCACTGAATTATATAGTGCTGTGAAATGGAAATTTCCGGTTGTAATATGATGCAGACTCGTCTGGTGTTTTGCTGAAGCAGACTCATGAGATGCTTTGATCAGGCAAGATCTGTGAGAAGACACATGATGTTGGGGGAAAATATAAGTAAGACTCAAGGGACAGTTACAGGGTGCTTGTAGTACTCTCTGGATATTACCTACCAAAAGACATATTGCTTGTTTCTATGTTTCAGAATTTATGAATTGAGCTTTCACAAACATTTGCATGAAGGTTTTGTGTTTCGTTCTTTTAAATAAATGTCAAAAAGTATGAGTCCTGGACTGTAAAGCAAGAATATGTTTAGTTTCATAAGAAACCACAAAACTTCCCAAATCACTAAACATTTACTGGTGAGTCTACACCAGCACGTCAAGTACTTGTTCATTTTAGCATTTTTAATTTTTACTCTTTGTGATAGTGTTTCAATAAGGAGTCTAAGCTCTCTTCAGTCTCCGTATCCTCCTGCCTCAGCTCCCCATCTGCTGTGATTTCAGGTATATATCACAAAGTCAATGATTTTATTGACATAGGCTGGAGTTATCACAGAGAAAGAAGCCTTCCTTGAGGAGATGCCTCCATGAGATCCAACTGTAAGACATTTTCTCAATTAGTGATCAATCACCCCATTGTGGGGGATTCCATTCCTGGGTTGATAGTCTTGGGTTCTATAATGAAGCAAGCTGAGAAAGTCAGAGAAAGCAATCCAGCAAGTAGTATTCCTCCATGGCCTCTGCATCAGCTCCTGCCTCCAAGTTCCTACCCTGTACAAGTTTCTGTTCTGACTTCCTTTGGTGATGAACACCAATGTGGAGGTGTAAGCTGAATAAACCCTTTCCTCCCCAACTTGCTTCTTGGTCATGATGTTTTGTGCAGGAATACAAGCCCTGACTAAGACAATGATTTTGACCATTTTTAATGAGTGAATAGTGGTATTTTTCCATTGAAATTCTCATATACACTGTTTTAATCATTTGTAACATGCTTATTTATCGTGTATATCCTCATTGGAGAGATGCCCGCTTTAAATGCTTTGTCAGTTCTTATATTTGGCTGTTTTTATATTGCTCAGTTTTATTTTATATACTATGCTCTGTCTTTCAACTCTCTTGTTGTGTCTTATCTCTTCATTCTTTTAAAGGAGAAGGAGTTTTTAATTCTAGTGTAAACCAATTTATCAATTGTTTCTTTCATGGTTCATGTTTTTGATGATGTCATTACCAAATCAAAGGACGCATATATTTTCTAGTCATTTCTAAGTATATTATTTGTAAGAGTACTGCAAAGAAGCTAAGGGTTCTTAATTGACCCACCATTTAATGTATACATAAGCAAGAACCACTGAGCCCATTTGTATATCTAAACACTTTATCTGTTTAATACGTTTTGTAAAAAAGGAAATGATTTACTTCTTTTATCCTTCTGAAGCAGTATTCCTCTCTTGGGGGGGGGATGTGATGCTCTGACACCCATCTTTTCCTTACGTCTGAAGAACTATTGACATTTCCTACAAAGCAGTTCTTTCAGAAAGGATTTCCACAACTTTTATGTTTCTAAGAAATCCTTCATGTTTTCTTTACTTTTCGAAGATAATTTGACATAATTCAGAATTCTAGTCAGTGGGTTATGCCTTTCAGTGTTTTACATATTTCAGCCCATGTTCTTAAGTAACTTCTGGGGAGACTAATACAATTCTTATCTCTGTCTCTCTATACCTGCAAAGCTCTCCTACCCTTTAGGTTCTTTGAAGATACTTTTTTTCTTTCAAAACATGTCTTTGCTTCTTTTTGGAGTTTTAATATGTATCTTTTCCTAGGTATAAATGTTTTGGCATTTACCTTTCTTTTTTTTATTTCCTGAAATATGTGATTTGAAATCTGACTAATTTTAAGGAAAATCTTGGTCATTATTTCTTCAAATATCCTGTTTCTCTTTATTTTTCTTTTGTTCTCAAAATGTGTTTTGTAACATTCATTGGTGACTGGCAGATCTTGATTTCTGCTATATTTTCTTTGTTCTTTGATTTTATTTTTTTTAATTTTGAATGAAGTACTATTAAGCTTATTGAGGTTTTGCTCAAATATTAAAAGGCATTGTCAGTCTGCTAACATTGTCAATAAAGACATTCTTCCTTTCTTTGATAGTGCTTAGATTTTTAACCTTTTTCTTATTTCATATAATTTCTCTTCTTTTTCATTTTCCCAAAGTTGTTGCTTAGTGTCTGGTTTTGCCTCTATGTCTCCTCATATCTTTATCATCACTCCATAGAATTCTCTCTCCTTCTTCTTATTTTTTATTGGTTATTTTATTTATTTACATTTCAAATGTTATCCTCCTTCCCAGTTTCCCCTCAACAAACTCCATATCTCCTCCTCCATCCCCCTGCCTCTATGAGGATGCTCCTTCACTTGCCCACCCACTCCTGCCTCAGCACCCTAGCATTCCCCTACACTGGGTCATTGAGCCTCCACAGGACCAAAAGGCTTGCCTCCCATTGATGCAGATAAGGCAATCCTCTGCTACAAATCCAGCTGGAGCCATGCCCCACCCATGTACTCTTTGGTTGGTGGTTTAGTCCCTGGGAGCTCTGGGGACATCTGGTTGATTGATATTGCTATTCCTTCTATGGGGTTGCAATCCCCTTCAGCTCCTTCAATCCTCCCCCTAACTCCTCCATTGGGGTCCCCATGCTCAGTCCAATGGTTGGCTGCATGCATCAATATTTGTATTAGTCAGGTTTGGGCAAAGCCTCTCAGGGGACAGCTGTACCAGGATCCTGTCAGCAAGGGCTTCTTGGCATCAGCAGTTGTGTCTAATGAATCAGATATTCATCCTGTAGGCAAAAACAAAAAATAAAAAAAAAACAAAAAACAAAATACTGATGCCCTAGGCAATCTGGTGTCCCTTGAAATTTTTTAAAATTTCAGACCTGATCCCTCAGTAATTTGTCAATTACAGTTTGAGTTTCTGTCATTAAAATCTGTGACCTTCTATATATTGTGGTTTAAAACCTGAACGAGTCCTACAGGCTCATGCATTTGAACATGTGGTCTCCACTTAGTTAGTGGTGGTATTTAGTGAGGATACGAAAACTTTAGAAGGTTGAGCCTTCCCTGAAGGTGGGCTTTGAGAGACTGCGTAGCGTTACCGTAGTTCCTGTTCTCTCTACAGCTGCTTTTTTGTTTGTGGATGAAATATGACTAGCCCCACTCACAGAGCTAATACTATGCATTCTCTATCATGATGAACTACATCACCTCAGAAGGCATAAGACACAATAACCATTTTCTCTCCCAAGTTGCTTTTTGTCAGGGCATTTTCTCATAATACAAGAAAATAACCAATGTCCTAAATTTGCCTTTCACTCCATATGTGTGGAACCAATAGTAATCCCTAGGGTATCACTTTATGGATGATCTAAAGCAATCACCCATTTTACTTCATTCTTTTATTTTTTTATTTTTTATTTTTACTTGTTCATATAGAGTAATAACTTCCAGACTCTTCATATGCCAAATCAGAAAACTCCAACTATTAATTGGTATCTTACTTCAAAGTCTTCACTCAAATTACTCCATCTGGGCTTTACTACAGTTGATGGAGCTTCTAGAGAGAGAGGGGCATGAACATTTTTTTCTCCTCTCACAGAAGCTTTGTGGTCAGTGTCCCCACAGTGTATCAGAACATTACTATCTAATCAGAACAGAAAAACAACCTGAATCAGCTTAAGTAAAAAGGAAATTTGTCATCTTGAGTAACAAGAAAACACATATAGAGATCTGCTTACTTCAGTTTTAGCTCAATCCAGAGATGAAATGTATCAGTGAAATCCTTTTTCATTATTCTAAAATTTATCGTATTGGTATTTAATAAAAATGGAAGGACTAGGTTGGTGTACTCTATAAATATGTTCATATCTATACATACATATATGTGTTTCTGCCACAAAAAAATTCATGATTTGATTTCTTGCATCATCTTCACAATTGTCATGCAGTTCTTCAGGTATTTGTGTGTGTTCTTCAGTGTGTGCATGTGTGAATGTGTACATGTGTATGTGTGTGTGTGTATGTGTGTGTGTACTTATTAGAGAAGTCAAATGCTGATATTCAAACATTTATTTTATTGACATTATATAGCTATTTCCTTTGAATTCAACCATTCTCTATTAGAAAGAGGAAGGTCATAAGACTTAGGAAGCTAATGAAAGCTAGCTCAAAAAGTTGTCAAATCTACAAGGTCATATAAATAGTAAGCCATTGCTGGGAAACAATAGACTGTCTTCTACAGAACTGCCTTCAAACTGGATTCCAGGAATTCAGCTCTCACTTGTCATTACATTTACTGGGTGAGCTTTGTAATGATGCACTTGCTTGCCAGTCCCTCAGACTTCAGTAAGTAACACCAACAAACTCATTGGTTCACAAAGATAGGCGTGGGTAGAACATTTCTTTGATTTGTCATTAGTACTCTCTCTGAGGTCAACAGACATTTGTTTACATCTCATGAAGAAAATTTATTCAATAGTAATACAGATTAATGGGTGAAATAATTATGCCTAGCATTGTTAATTATTTTATTTTTACATTTTTGTACATGCAGTTCAAATTTCATTAAAAAGTGTACTAATGTTCCTACTTGGTTTGAGCTGTCCATAATATTCTATGATGACTATAAACATATGTCTGCCGATTAAGATTAGGGAAATATGATGCAAATTAACAGTATCTGTGCCTCACAAAAATGCTGGTTTTGTTAAAAATTATCTTTCATGTGATTCTTATATTGTTTTCACAATTACAATTTTTGGTAAAAACATTATTCTTGCCAAAAAGAGAGAATGACTTTTAAAGCCTTTGAGGACTGTTTTTATTGCTATAGAAACGAGCAACCACCTGCTATTTCAAGAGGCATTAATTTTTGCAATCGTATGTGACTTGAATGTGAATTTCATAACCCTTTGCCTATTGTGACGATGTGATAAGAATCTCTTGTATATGTGTCCTTCTATTTTCAAGATTTTAGACCATTCTGACAACATTGACTAATAAATACTGACAGCATCACTGTGAAGAACTGTCATGCTTGTGGTTATTTTCAATAACTGAGGGAAAAAAAAACAAAAAACAAAAACTGAGTTTCTGTTATTCTTTATTTACTTATCTTGGAAAAAACCAAAAGGAATTGATATCATCAGGAACTGATTTTGCCATCCTCTGCTGTTCAGAATTGTCTGATACTCAATCACTGTATTGTGATGGAATAACAATTCCTCAGCAGATGCTGTAATCAATACTGTAGTACTATGTATTATTTGAAACTGACCTCCACCCATTTTTCTTTGCTGGATATCTGACGATCACATTTCTTGATTTGTTTATGCTTCTACTGTTTGTTTTACTTTGAAAATTGTGAGAATATAATTATAGATGATCAGAAAACTCAAAAAAAATGGATCACTCAGTCATACTGTAGCTATGTACTATAACATTTCTAAAACTACTGGTTTGTATAAATATTTTAACAGGGAAAAACTGTGTTGCAGAATTCTAAAATAAATATTAAAATTGCAAGAAATCATCAAGGGGTTTAAATGTGTAATTCATGAAAGTTATGCATGTAAGACTGGCTACTCTGACTTCTGTGGAGAAAGATCACAACTTTGCGTATAATCTAGGGAGAGGAGTTCTCAAAATAAAATGTAAAGGTGCCCGACTTTGAGCAAACTGAGAGAATACTTGCTTAGCTCATACAGCCATAGGTTTCATAAGCAATCTCTCTCTCAACCTCTCTCTCAATCTTTCTCTCAATCGCTCTCTCAATATCTCTCTCTCTCTCTCTCTCTCTCTCTCTCTCTCTCTCTCTCTCTCT
>NW_021615590.1:13721-27293 GCF_004785775.1 Grammomys surdaster
TCTCTCTCTCTCTCTCTCTCTCTCTCTCTCTCTCTCTCTCTCTCTCTGCCTGTCTCCCCCTCCCTCCTTCCCTCTCTCATCCTTCTCTCCTCCCTGCCCTCCATCTCCCTCTATATTTCATACACACACACACACACACACACACTCACTCACACAGTTTCAACCTTATCCATAAAGAAGGAAAAAGCAATGCAATGTAAAATATAGAGTTTTAACACATTTTAAGATGGTGTCTTAGTCATGTTTCTGTTCCTTGATAAATATTCTAACAAAAGTAGGTTAAGAAAAGCAGGGTTATTTTCCTTACAAGATATAGGAGTTTCAGTTATGATGTACCTCATAGGCTCAGGTATTAGAAAACTTGCCCCTAGTTGGTAGTGCTGTTTGGGCATGTTTAGAAGGTGTGGCCTGCTGGAGAATGTCTATAACCAGGGAAAGGCTTTGGGAATTTACAGTCTTGCTATACACCAGTTTCTCTGCCTTGAGTTTACATTTGAAGATGTAGACTCTTGGCTTCCTACCTGTTTCTGATGCCATGCCTACAGCTTGCTGCAATGCTTCGCCATCATGATGGACTTTTATCCTTCAGGAACCATAGTCTCTTCCTTCTATCAGTGCTTTCATTACAAAATTTCATTATAGAAACAGAAAAATAACTAATGTAGCAGGCAGAAAGTCCTAGTGACAGGAAAAAGAAGCTTGTTAGTCACATTGTAGAGTCACTCAAGAAGCAGAAAGTAAACAAGAAGTGAAGTCACACTGTAAAATCTCAAGGGTAGTACCTAGTGATCACTTCTCCATCAAGTCTTCCCATCTTGGAGTTTCTCCAATGTTTCTAAGCAATGCCACAAACTAAAGTCAAGTGTTTAAATTAAAGAGCATATGGAGAAGGATATTCCACATTCAAACCACAAGAAAGTTTTGCTACTACTATAAGCTATATAGAATCATTGGTGGTCATGGTCCTCTACTACACAGCTTCTGTATATAGTTGAAGAGAAATTGTATTCCCTTTAAACATTTTCCTTGCATTTGATTAAAAATTTTACTACTCAATCATGATTGCAGGAATATAATCTGAGACATAGCTAAATAATTATGTGTGTTTTTCCCATGTAACCCTACTTACAATAGTAATAAGGAAGGAGGAAGCAGTTTTAGTTGCCATCATGAGGAGATAGTAAATGTTAGCACATTCTTTCATGTGGTTGGGAATTGTTTCATTTAAAATTTGTTCATTGATAATATTTTACATAAAAAATATTCATCATCACTCAGAGACAGCTTGACTCCTAGGAGGTCTGTCACAACCAGGCTCACATGTGTGACACCCCCGACCTGGCCTAACTGGGATCTCAACATGGCCCACCAGAGGCAGGACCTATCCACCCTATTGGAGACTCATATTCCTTCCAGCCTGCAGCTCTACCAGGGGCAGAGCTGGAGCTCCAGATCCTCCCTACACCCAGAGACTGCCTGATTCAAGGAGGTCCATCATAACCAAGCTCGCAAGAGGGACAGGCTCCAGTCAGAGACAGCAAGTCCAGTTAACACAAGAGATACCGAGATGGTGAGAGGCAAGCACAATAACATAAGCAACAGAAACCAACGCCAGTTGAAACCATCAGAACACAGTACTCCCACCACAGCAAGCCCTGGATACCCTAACATACCTCAAAAGCAAGATTCTGAACTAAAATTCCATCTCATGAAGATAATTGAAGACCTTAAGGAGGACATAAATAACTCCCTTAAAGAAAAACAGGAGAACAAAGGTAAATAGGTAGAAGCCCTTAAATAAAAAACACATAAATCTCATAAAGAAATACAGGGAAACACAAGCAAATAGGTGAAGGAATTAAAGAAAAATGTCCAGGATCTAAAAATGGAAATAGAATCAATAAAGAAATCACCAGGGAGGAAATCTTGGAGATACAAAAACTAGGAAAGCGATCAGGAGTTACAGATGCAAACATAACCAACAGAAAACAAGAAATAGAAGAGAGAATCTCAGACATAGAAGATACCATAGAAGATATTGACACAACAGTCAACATACATATATATATATATATAGTGCAAAAAGCTCCTAACCCAAACCATCCAGGAAATTCAGGACACAATGGAAAGACCAAACATAAGAATGATAGGAATAAAAAAGAATGAAGATTCCCAATTCAAAGGGCCAGAAAACATCAACAATATCATAGAAGAAAACTTCCTTAACCTAAAGAGATGGCCATAAATGTGCAAGAAGCCTATATAGAACACCAAATAGACTGGATCAGAAAAGAAATTCTTCTCATCTCATAGTAATCAAAACAATAAATAACAAAGAAAGAATAAAAGTAGTAAGAGAAAAGGCCAAGTAAGCAGACCTACCAGAATTACAACAGAATTCACAACAGAGACTCTAAAAGCCAGGTGATCTTGGACAGATGTCATGCAGACCCTAAGAGAACAAAAATACCAGCCCAGGCTACTATACACAGCAAAACTACCAATTACCTTAAGTGGAGAAACCAAGATGACAAAACCAAATTTAAAAAATACTTTTCCACTAATCCAGCTCTATGGTGGATAATAGAAGAAAAACTCCAACACAAGGAATAAAACTACACCCAAGAAAAACCAAGATATTAATCATCTCACAACAAACCCAAAAGAAGAGAACCACCAAAACATAATACATTAGCAGCTTAAAAGCATATGTGAAAGCTCTAAAACAAAAAGAAGCAAACATGACTAAGAACAATTCACGTGTAATTTTCTTTGAATTAAATTGAAGACAGGTTTGAATTGTTCTTAGTCATTACAAATTCCACATGGTTTATGATTCAATTCTTAGACAAGTTATTTCTTTGAAACAACATACAGTTTTAATGCTAATATGTGGGGACATGTAATAAGTATCTATGAGCTATCCAGGGCATGTATCCAGGACATCATGACAGAAATGGTTTACAATTGGTTTTCTGTATCCAGAGGTTCTGTATCAGCAAAGTTAACTCTCAAATTGGGGATGAAAATAAAGTTGCATCTATATTGGAAAAAAAAAAAAGAAGCAAACACACTCAAAAGGAATAGATGGCAGGAAATAATCAAACTTGGGGCTTAAATCAACCAATTAGAAACAGAGAGAACTATGCAATAAATCAACAAAACTAAGAGCTGGTTCTTTGAAAAATCAACAAGATAGATAAACCCTTAGTCAAACTAACTAAAGGGTACAGAGACAGTATCCAAATTAGCAGAATCAGAAATGAAAAGGAAGACATAGCAACAGAAACTGAGGAAATTGAAAAAAATCATCAGACCCTAATACAAAAGTCTATACTTAACAGAACTGGAAAATCTAGATGAAATGGATGATTTTCTAGACAGATACCAGGTACCAAAGAAGAGACCAGATAAACTAAACAATACCAAAAGCCCTAAGGAAATAAAAGTATTCCTTAAAAGTCTCCCAACCAAAAACAGCCCAAGGCTAGATGGTTATAGTGCAGAATTCTATCAGACCTACAAAGAAGACCTAATACCAATACTTCTCAAACTATTCCTCAAATTATAAACAGAAGGAATACTATCTAATTTGTTTTATGAAGCCACAGTTAAACAAGTTATAAGCTACTCAGGGAATGAGTCACAGCTTAATGACTTAGGTGTTTATTAATAAACAAAGTCTCTGAGTGTTCACTCCAGAAGCAGAGACTGTAAAGAACAAGACTATCTTTTACACTGATTATATGCATTCTTATAAGAGTTGCTATGGTCATGGTATCTTTTCACAGCTATAAAAACTCTAAGACACATCCAAAGCAAAACTTTTCCAATACAACCACTAAAGAAAAATCCTTATTTTTTAAAAATTAGTCCTGCCAGTTAGCAAACACCATGTATAGAGCTAATCTTGCTTGTATTATTACTCATTGTGAAAAGACAACCAAGAACTGCCAAATTTGAAGAAAAACCTCTAGCAAGAAGATCAGGATGAACAATCTTGAACAAGCTACCAATGTAAATATCAAGAAACTGAATTTATTTCAAGAAAGGATTTTTACACGAAACCTGAAAGCAGTTTGAGAGTCTAATAATCCCCTAAGAGTAACAGTGGTAAGTGGAAAAATTATTACCTGAAATTCATTATCATACAACAGTATCCATAGATAGTGGCTGAAATGTATTAATGTAAAACATATCTGCATTTTATGTAGAGTAACAAGAACTATTCAAAAATCAATTACAAAACTGGGGAAAATTTCCAGTTGAAAGAATATTGTATAGGAACTTTCATTTTTAGTTTAAATCGATGTTGCTTGAGAATTTAAACCAGTAACTAAAGGAAAATTTTCAAATATAAGATGCTCATATACAACTAAAAGTGATAAGAAAATAAATCAAAAAAATTCCTGTGTATACAATTCCATCTTTGCATGTTTCTAGCAATGAATGCATGTTTGTTTTTTGAGCTCTTGCTGTCAGTCTGCACAGCAAATTATTTTGCAGTGGACACTGCATAGTGCACTTAATTTCACAAGTCCACATACTATAACTTTGTCATGCCTCTTTACTCTCAGTTAATGGAACAGAGATGATTCTGGGAAATTGTGAGAGAATAAAGAAACATGGGAGGGGTTCCCAGGAGAACGCTGAGAGACACTGAAGGAAGGTGTGACTGAAGGACAAGTAACTAACCATGAGGAAGACGTAGAACAGTTTGAATAGGTTAAATAAGCTATAAGCAAGTCAGGGAATGAGCCACAGCTTATGACTTAGGTGTTCAATAAAGTCTCAGAGTCGTCATTCAAGAAGCAGAGGGCTCTTCTACTGACCCTTGGTTTTCTCTACCACTTACGTGTACAGGAATCTGGTATTGGTCAAGAATTTTCCAGTCATAACTGTTTTTACATATTAAAGACTTTCAGATCAGTTTTAAGGGGTCTGGGGTGGGCAGGCCATAGATCTGTTTTTATTCTCTCAATAAACACATTTTGCTTTGTTAGATTAATAGTCAGAAATAGCCATTGCCTGGATACGCTCTTCAAATTAGGCAGCACTGCATTTTGGTTCTTCATTTACTAGCTTTAATAATATTAAAAGCAACCTTCTTCCACCAAATATTTAATTTTTAATTAGATTTCATATACAGAAGTTTACTTCATTGCTAAATGGAATGATTTTTAAAAATGCTTTAAAACAAAAAAATTGTAGAGTTTTCTAATCCTCACATATAGGTCCTTATGCTACCAGAGGCACCTGTGTCTGCTGGTAACTCTTTCATCTGAAGTTTCGAGGCCATGTCTGCTTGTGATTCCAAGTTCTGAGATCCCCAACTCAGTCAAGCTGTGCCTTTTTTTGGTGACAACTTAGTCCCAGTCCTGTATCTTATATTTAGGCTTCTTTTGTCTACAGGTTGCCACTTCTTCCCTTTCTATCTTGGGCATTCATAGGTAGCCAGTTGTTTATACTGATATACTCATTTCATCTATTTAACTCAGTTCCTATATGTGAAAATTAAAATCTCAAAATTACTGACCTAGAAGTATTGCTAGACAGTGGAGTCAGTTTTATCTATTCCCCTGTGCTTAACTAGTTAGCCCAACACTATTAAAAGTCCATATTTTCCTAGGTATTAATTGTTCTTCCAAATTAACTGTATAATCAACATGTCAACCTCCAGACAAAAGTACTTAGTGCATGACAAGGTATTTAAAGCAGCAGGGAACAAGGTCTTGTTGGAAAGGAGTGTTGTTGTTTTGGCACTCACAGGAATTACTCACAAACCATTGTAAGACATCGTCATGGATTTTCCATAAGGCATCCAATTTAGCTATAGTGGCCCTGCAGGCAGGAGCACAGGCCAGCAAGACAGACAAGTCTTCATACCAAGACACTCCTAAGTGAATAGTTTCAGAGTTCAGAGACAAATGTGTCTGTTTACATCATATGCCTTTAGAAACGTGTTGGCAGAAATAGGACTGTACACGTGCTTTTATGTATATGTCCCAGTGAATGTGATAGATTCCTTGAAATAAAATGGCTGGGTCAAAAGCAGATGTAGGATGTTGTCAAACACTTCTGAGATATTTAATGTTTTGTGTTTTCAAGCAGTAACATATGCCAACACCTGCAATTCCGTAGCTTCATCAAAAGCATCGTGAAAAATGAACAGAATTTAATCTATTTTCCTTGTGGTTCACTCACCAAATAAAAATGTATTAAACAATTCCACCTTTTCCATTTAAATTCTGCCCCCACAGAGACAACATTTTGACTTGCAATGAAGTCTACATCTGAATTCTGCTCTGTTGATCTCATTACGTGTTTGTGCAGAGGGAAACTGATTTACAAATAGAAACTAGAAAAGGTTTTAACAACTGATAGGGACTGCATAGTTGGCCTTTTGTGTTGCCCAATTATTTGTTGTTTCTTCAAATAATTCTTAAAATTAACTTGCCAAACTCCAGGAAAATCATTAGTAATATTGTCATGTAATGCTTCACTGTTATGAATCAGCTCAGGGAAGACCAAACTTTATGCAATATTGTCTTCTTATCTAACAATTAAGTTCATTTCTCACACATAAATTGGATGTAAGTTTATGTTTTATTAGCTTATTTTAATTTTATAAATTATTGCATCCATATCTTCTATTTGATGACTAATTTTATAGCTGTATGGTATGGTCCTATCTTAGAGTTGTTAATGCTTGTAGCTTATCGATTCTTTGTACTTTCTGCATATATTATCCTTGGCAAATATGGAATAACTTTTCCTGACGAAGATTCATTGATAATTTTTTTCTTGTGTAATTTCATATGCTAAAAGTTATAGCAAAGTTTATATTAATAACAAAGATGTAGACTATATTCTGGCATCTATATACATAGTTTCTTTACCTGCTCATGCTTTAATGGCCATTTAGTTAGTTTACATGTCTTGGCTGCAAGGAATAATTGTGTATGAAACACCCTGATATCCGTTTCAGAAACCACTTTACCCAGAATTGGAATGTGGAGTTACTGACCTGTGATTAGTACAGTATTCTTAGAACTGTCACAGACATGTCCAATGGGTGTTTTTTTAATACGAATAATGTACTCATTATTATGAGAGTTGTGTACTTTGGTGGCTGAGAAGAGAGCTCAGTTAATAAAAGTGACTGCCCAGCATTTGTGAGGCCTTGAGCTGGATGCCCAGAACCCACATAAAAAAACGTGGAAGTGGTGGTGTCTGTGATCTACCCACTGGAAAGGCAGAGCCAAGGTACCTGGGGCTTGCTGGAAAGCCAGCTCAGCATCAGGTTCAGCAAGAGAGCCTACTGAAAGAAAAAAATACAGTGAACAATGGAGGAAGACATCCAGGGTGGATGTATAGCGTATACACACACACACACACGCACACGCACACGCACACGCACACGCACACGCATGCACACACACATACACACACACGCACACCATTAGAGTGCTTGTTTAGTAAATTAGCTGTCTTTTTTCCTTATTGGTTATAATTTTGTAACTCAAAAAATTTTTTTCAACAGAACAAATTTCTACTGGATACTTTAGGGTGAAAACTGGGGCTCAGGCAGCTCCTCTAATAGGCTAGGCTTAGCCTCCAGCACCAATGTGCCAATTACAGAGATAAATCATGGTGGGAGCAAGAATAAGCATAATTACTTTGTGAAGCCAAAACTGAAAAAGGAACACATAAGGGGGTCTTCTAAGCCTGTTTTAGGGGTACTGACATGAAGGTTATCTTTAAACCAAGAAATAATGGGACACAGAGCAGGAGCTATGCATAGTCCAGCAGTTCTGGTCTGGTGTGCCCCAGCCCATCTTTGTTTTCTTGGTTCTGCAGATATCTCAGGGATGAATAGTCCTGCTCCAGAGTGAAGCTTGTCAGATCTGTTCTTACCTGACAGGTAAAGGTCCGTACTGTGAGGTGTTGTTATTGGAATCCAAGGTTGCTGGAGGTTTAGGACAAATTGCCTGTTTCTTAGTCTTGGAGAAATGAGATAGGGTAGACAGTTCATGAATGATTAAAGTGCAGACATGCTGATGTAAGCAGGTGCCTGGAAGTAAAGGAGATGAATACAAAATGGAGGCAGAGATGCCAGCCATTCATCCTGCTTTCATTTATGGTGTTTGTCCAAAGACAGAGTCAGTGGACTTTCTGGAGCACAGCCTCCCCAAGCATTCTTCCAACTCTTAGGATTATTAAATGTGACTCACGTCACATTATAAAAACTAACAAAAGCGCGGTTCAAATGTACTTGCATTTTAAATGTATTACTTTGGAAACATGCTGACCAATTGAATCCTTACTAATACATGGAAGTGAGCAGTTTCTTAAAAGTGGTGAACTTGTAACATGTTTGAAATCGGCATGATATAGGAAGGAATATCAGTCACTGGGTAGCTTCTAAGGCTTAATCAGTACCCTGGAATAATATACAGAGACAAGAAGTGCAGAAGTTCTCCTAGTACCACAAACTAGAGAACAGATGACGTAGACTTCGCAGGTTGCCCTGTGAATGTCTCCACCATTTTCAGAACAACAGGTGAATCCATTTAATGGTATGTGTCCTCTGTGAACACAGTCCTAACACTTGGAAGCTCCAGTTCAGAGAGGATGGAGAGACAGGCAATATAGAAGAAAGTTGGAATTGGAGGTGAAGTTAAGGATGTAGTTCATATATGACAATTTTACAGACTAGTAACTGAACATTTAAAAGAAGAATGATGCCAAATAGGGAGTCTGAAATTAAGTCATAACTGTAAGTCTATCTTAACCTAAGATTAAATTAAAATCATTAAAAAGCATCCCTTTAGCATACCTGGTATATTATTACCTATGTTTTCTTATTTTTATCTTCTGAATATATCAAGGAAATGTCATCTATCTAACCTATATTGTAGCAAGAAAAGATGTTTAAAAGCTACTTAATATTGATGTAGCTTCTACTGTCGTTTAATAGTGCCGTAGCATATGCATATTCAATCAGATTAGATTTAAATAGGACTGAGCATAAAAGTACAGATATAGGTGACAGATGGAAGATAATAGAGTAAAAGGAAAATAATCAAAAAGATAGGAAGACTACACCGGGCAGAAAAATCGCATCTACTGCTTTGCTCCGTAAGGCCATAGCTTCTGTTTTCAGTTTCGCTTTGCTCTCACAGAGTATATCCCCACACTCTATGTGATACATCTATTACACAAATGTATTTGTCATGTATATCTTGGCAAATTAATGTATCGGTATGTGTATAACAGAGGGCTACATTAAAATGAATGAATGTATGTATAAATTAACTTTCAAAATGTGGTTAAGCTACTTAAAATTCACATATTATATGTGGCGTTTCTTTACCCCACTTGATGTGACCCAAGTTCCGAGCAACAATCTTAAAGGTGACTTTTCTGATGGAATATAAAAGGCTTCACATCAGTAACACAGCAACACAGGATGGATCAGAGCTGTTGGTACTAGATAATGTGGTACATACAGTCTACCCCTCACAGTGCAGCCTTTAACAACCATTCACTACCAGCCTGAACCTGCCACTGTCGACGCTGTTAACCATGCTTCCTTTTGAAGCAGCAAAACAATTACAAGTTCTTATGAAGAGGCTACTTTAAGTACCTTCATCTTCAAAACACTTCTGTGAAATGTCTATTATTCCTGTCTACTTTATCACGATCCAAGGAGAGATGAAGACAGGTGGTTGCAGGCCTGAGTAAGGATATAAAACGAGTCTTGTAACGACCTGCCTTAACACAAGACACTAACAAGACTCATGAATTAAAAGAGCAGAAGCTGTTTTCAAAAATATATATGTTGCTTTCATTCCTGCAGAAGGAGTATTTATCTTTTAAATGTTCTTATGTATAAGTCGCATTAAAACCCTCTCACATGGATTACCTAACAAATAACCATGTACCTCTCTTCACATCCTGTTTGGCAGACACTCATTAGTTACAAGTGTATGTCTGATTGGAAGATCTTTCATTTCAAGAAAATGTGAAGTGTTTCCATGGAGATCAGCTTGAGATAGCCCAGTGACGAACTTCTTGGCTATAATTTCACATTGGTTTCTATGGTTTCCAGATAGAAGAAAATGAAGTTGCAGATTTTTTTTTTGTAATGTAAAAGGTTATTGGAAAATAAGAGATACTGCTCAAATTAATGTCATCTCCCCAAGGAATGCAGCTGCTGCTACTGCAAAGCATGGAAGATTTTATGTCATATTAATACACGCATATGCTTTTTTTTGTACCTGTCATAACGAGGAACTATTGTAACACTTAAACAGTGTGATAAAATTAGCAGATATCCTTCTCTCTTTTTTTATAATTTATTTTTTCTCAAATCGTAATTCATTCACACAGGGGTTCAAAAGGAAGGCACTTCATCAGTGAGATGAACGGCAATGGTTACTAATGACTAGCTCATAATCACATTTCTTACATCAAATCTTTTAAGATGTCACACAGTGTATAAGCCAGATTAGTAAAGAACATGGGGTGAGAGTATGGTACAGAGATTACATCTTTACTGACAGAGAATTGTGTAACTGCCATCTGAAGTATTAATTCTAAGTTGAATAACACCATCTCACAATGTTAAAGAAATGTTTTCCTGTGAATCTGGTATATTTTAAATAAGGAGTAAATTCATAGCACTATTTAGCCAGAGCTGGGATTTATAGGCTTCGAAATCAAGAAGCAAATATAGGAATAGTTCCTCTCACTATTAAACTCAGAGTTCCATGAGTAAGGTAGTTGTTTTCTGTCACTAAGACTTGCTTTACTGGTATACAAGTGAGGCTTTTATCAGGAATTACAGCAGTGGTATCATTAAAGTGGAAGTTAACAATGCTACCCTGAGACAACCAACTGAGTGAATCTGTATTTGATGCTTACTCCTGACTTGAATGTAACTCTTTCTGAATACTTTGTAGAAATACCAGCTCCTACACAAGAAAGCTCCCGCCTCCCCCATCATCCCTAATTGACAGAAAATGTAAGTTTGCAAATGCCTTTTGGGAAGAAGTTTCAGAATAATTAGTAAAATCAAGCAGACATGTAAATAGTGTCCAGTTATCTAATTACAATTCTCAGTGGAAATAAAATTGCTAGTTTTAAATTTTTTAAATGACTGTGGGCTAGGATTACCTATAGTTACTCATTTAGTCACTGTTTCAACATCCCCGACAGCCTAACCTATTAACTTCTGTTCTGAATGTGAATTCACAAAAAGCATCCCGAGCCTATGAGCTTACAGATTCCACAAAGGGGTAATAAACAAAAAAGTAAAAGCTTTCCTGAAATCCAGATAGTGACAAAGCTATTGAGAAAACAAGGCCAGTAAGTAGCAGAGAGAGAAAGCAAGGCCAAAACAGAGGGAGCCATTGGTAACAGGTCTACTCTGAAAACAGGGCATGTGAGCAAAACCAAGAAGTTTGAAGGAAGTGATTCATCCAGAATCAAAAGTGCAGCCCATGCACAGGAAAGAGAAAAAAAGCATCTGGATGCAGGAGGTAAAATGGCCAGGGCATCCAGAGCGACTTTCCTTATCGAAGAGCTCTGACTGTAGAGGCAAGATGGAAGTGACTTCATGGCAGTGTTATGATGATCCTGACTGCTGACCTGCTGATGTGAAAACTGCATCACGGTGAGGGAGGCCCAGGGAAGAGATGCAGAAAAGCAAGGGGCCCAATGAGGAAGTTTACTTATCAATGGCAGTAAAAGTATGGTTGGTACGTACCCCCTGGGAAAGAGAAAGGGCAGGTTAAAACTGGTCAGCTGCTGACAAAATACGCACTGGACACAACTAAAAAACATTTCTAAGGTACATATGTATGAATGTCTAATGAAGGCAGATACACAGAATATGTCATTAAATCAAAAGAACTCTGAAAATTCTACTTTCAAATATATGGTATACACACCTGGGTATCTATATCTACTATTAGTGTATTACTTTCAGGAACTAAATGAAAGTTTTCAACAACTTGTTAGTACTTTTGAATGAATTTTATTTCTTTTGTTGTGCTACATTTTAATGGACAGAAGAACATTCCCATGACAAGTCTGCTTTGAGACAATTCTGCAGTATTGTTTCTCAGTTACTTCTTCTTCCACTCCTCGGGGGTAACTCGGCCAACAGGAGACAGGTTCCACTCCACTCCCATCTGTGTCATATAAATTATATATCCGGCAAAACAGAAAATGGTCCCACTAATTAGTATCACATTGCCGTATTTGTCATGAAATTCTGATGAGGACTTTGAATGGCTTTGTCTTCCCACAACTTTCAGAATGCTTGGGGTCTTGAGACAGTTTAGTACATATCTGGCCAACGGAAACATCATGACGTATGATAGGGTTACTATTGACTGAAGCAATGGGTCTGTTTCCAGAGACCTAGAAAAAAAAAAACATAAGATAGCATAGCTTAGCATAGCATAGCATAGCATAGCATAGCATAGCATAGCATAGCATAGCATAGCATAGCATAGCATAGCATAGCATAGCATAAGGCAACATAACAAAACATGAGCAATGATATCTGATCTATACTCTGTCCGTCCTTTATTTCATTTCAGTGTTTCATCTAGACCCCTAGATTTCCTGGAGCAGTAGTCAAGGACTGTGACAGTTCTTTTTGTTTGGTCCATTTTTGGTATGTGTGTTTGGGGGAGGGGGTTGTACACTCATGTGGAGGCCAAATTTCCAGTGTGGCCTTCTACCTTTTTTAAGTTCAGCTTTTGAGACAAAGGTCTCTCACTACACCTCCTTATGGTTTCATGTAGACTGTCTGGCTGAGAACTCAGGATCTGGCATCTTTGTCTCTCACTGATGGAATTAGGCATGTGTATGGGCATACGGAGCATTTATACAGGTGTTAAGAACACAAGTCTTTGTGCTCTTGTAGTAAACAATATACCCAATAAGCTGTCTGTCCAATCACAGGAGTGCGACTTTGACATCATATCTGGATTCTAGTTTCAGCTAAACCACTGGTTGTCCAAACATTTACACAGTTACTGAAATCCCTTTGTTTCATCTTCACTGTTAAGCTGATAATGGTGTTGTTAAGAGTGCATACCTTCCAACAGATGTGGTATAAAGGGGGCTTGTTTGGGAGAATGGAGGGAAGTGGGAGGTGGAGAAGTGGTAGAGGCAGACAGACTGGAGCAGAGCCATGAAGGCAGAGAAGGATGACAGAGAAAAACAAAAGGATGACAGAGAGACCAGCAGGGAACATGTGGAAGAGAGAGAGAGGGAAGAGGGGAGAGGGAGGGGGAGGGAGGGGGGAAGAGAGAGAGGAGGGAGAGGAGGGAGAGGAGGGAGAGGAGGGAGAGGAGGGAGAGGAGGGAGAGGGAGAGGAGGGAGAGGGGAAGAGGGAGAAGAAGAGGGAGAGGGAAAGAGGAAGAGGGAGAGGGAGAGGGAGAGGAGGGAGAAGAAGGAGAAGGGGAGAGGGAGAGGAGGGAGAAGAAGGAGAAGGGGAGAGGGAGAGGAGGGAGAGGAGAGAGAGGAGGGAGAGGAGGGAGAGGAGGGAGA